>NC_092738.1:37426128-37606928 GCF_047496885.1 Scyliorhinus torazame
TCAGTGTGGTTCCCCACTGGTTACTGCCTGCCAATTTGAAAAGGATCCATTTATCCCTACTCTTTGTTTCCTCTCTGCCAAAGAAGATGCAACCAAAGCCCGAGTAAAAGAAGTAGTTCAAATATCGGATGGGCTAAAAATTGATTAAAAAAACAAAAATGATGGCTGTCCTTGGTTGGTAAGTCACCAGGACCAGATGGGTACATCTGAACATGCTGAGGAAGGGCATAAATCGCAGACATACTTCGGCAGATCCTTGACCAGCCCTAGCTCTGTGTTAAGAGTTTGATTACAGCATTGCACCTCAGCAGCTGAATGTCAACCTGGGAGAAGTTGACAGATCAGAGGTCCAAAGAGCCCAAAGATCAACAAGGCATCTGGGATTGATGAGATACCACAAGAGCTATTGAAACATGGTAAGAACACGATCTCAGCAGAGCTCATGGACTCGTTCAACAGATCTGGCGTGCAGAGGACGTCCTGGATAACTGGAGGTGAGGAGTAATTGTCAAGCTGCCAGAGAAAGGAAACATCTGACTGCAATAACTAAAGGGGCATTACACTGCTGTCAGTATCGGAGGTCTTCAGCACGGGAATATTTGTGGAGCCTCCTCATAGAACATTACAGCGCAGTCCAGGCCCTTCGGTCCTCGATGTTGCACCGACCTGTGAAACCACTCTAAAGCCCATCTACACTATTCCCTTATCGTCCATATGTCTATCCAATGACCGTTTGAATGCCCTTAGTGTTGGCGAGTCCACTACTGTTGCAGGCAGGGCATTCCACACCCTTACTACTCTCTGAGTAAAGAACCTACCTCTGATATCTGTCTTATATCTATCTCCCCTCAATTTAAAGCTATGTCCCCTCGTGCTAGACATCACCATCCGAGGAAAAAGGCTCTCACTGTCCACCCTATTCTAATCCTCTGATCATCTTGTGTGCCTCAATTAAGTCACCTCTTAACCTTCTTCTCTCTAACGAAAACAGCTTCAAGTCCCTCAACCTTCCCTCATAAGATCTTCCCTCCATACCAGGCAACATTCTGGTAAATCTCCTCTGCACCCTTTCCAATGCTTCCACATCCTTCCTATAATGCGGTGCCCAGAATTGCGTGCAATACTCCAAATGCGGCTGCACCAGAGTTTTGTACAGCTGCAACATGACCTCATGGCTCCGAAACTCAATCCCTCTACCAATAAAAGCTAACACACCGTACGCCTTCTTAACAACCCTCTCAACCTGAGTGGCAACTTTCAGGGATCTATGTACATGGACACCGAGATCTCTCTGCTCATCCACACTACCAAGAATCTTACCATTAGCCCAGTACTCTGTCTTCCTGTTATTCCTTCCAAAATGAATCATCTCACACTTTTCTGCATTAAACTCCATTTGCCCCTCTCAGCCCAGCAGCTTATCTACGTCCCTCTGTAACTTGTAACATCCTTCCGCACTGTCCACAACTCCGACTTTAGTGTCATCTGCAAATTTACTCACCCATCCATCTACGCCCTCCTCCAGGTCATTTATAAAAATGACAAACAGCAGTGTTTGTATAATCCTGGGATTATATTCAAAACAGATCCTTGTGGTACACCACTAGTGACTGGACTCCAGTCTGAACACTTCCCATCAACCACCACCCTTTGTCTTCTTCCAGCTAGCCAATTTCTGATCCAAACTGCTAAATCATCCTGAATCCCATGCTTCCGTATTTTCTGCAGTAGCCCACCATGGGGAACCTTATCAAACGCTTCACTGAAATCCATGTACACCACATCAACTGCTTTACTCTCATCCACCTGTTAGTTGTTTAATTGTACACATCCATGTGGCAGGACTGCAGAGTTTAGATCTGATCTGTTGGGTGTGGGTTTGCTTAGCTCTGCTGCTTCCATTGTTCGGCATGCAAGTAGTCCTATGTTGTAGCTTCACCATGTGGACCTCTTATTTGTAGGTGTGTGGTGCTGCTCCTGGCATACCTTCCTGCACTCTTTATTGAACCAGGGCTGATCCCCCAGCTTGATGGCAATGATAGAGTGGGGGATATGCCAGTCCATGGTACATATTGTGGTTGAATACAATTCTGCTGCTGGCCACAGCTCCCAATTCAGAATTGTACATAACATGATAGAGGATTTCTTCTATGTGAGGACAGGTCTTCATCTCCACAAAGATTGTACGTCTCCGACCAAAACCATTTACCAGACCGATTCCTGGGATGGCAGGACTGACGTACGAGGAGAGATTGAATCGGTTAGGATTGTATTCACTGGAGTTCTGAATGAGGGGGGGGATCTCATAGAGACTTATAAAATTCTAACAGGACTAGACAGGGTAGATGCAGGAAGGATGTTCCCGATGGTGGGTGTGTCCAGAACCAGGGGTCACAGTCTGAGGATACTGGGTAGACCATTTTGGACAAGAGATTAGGAGAAATTTCTTCACCCAGAGTGAGATCGGCCTGTGGAATTCATTACCTCAGGAAGTAGTTGAGGCCAAAATATTGGATGTTTTCAAGAAGCACTTAGATATAGCACTAAAGTTGATGGGAATCAAAGGATATGGGGGGAAAGCAGGATTAGACTATTGAGTTGGATGATCAGCATTGATCATAATGAATGGCGGAGCAGGCTCGAAGGGCTGAATGGCCTCCTCATGCTCCTATTTTCTACATTTCCAAAACCACTATGGACAGATGCACCTGCAACAGGGAGATTGTTGAGAACATAGAACATACAGTGCAGAAGGAGGCCACTCGGCCCATCTAGTCCGCACCGACCCACCTCAAGCCCTCACTTCCACCCTACCCCCATAACCCCTCCTAACCTTTTTTGGATACTAAGGGCAATTTATCATGGCCAATCCACCTAACCTGCACGTCTTTGCACTGTGGGAGGAAACCGGAGCACCCGGAGGAAACCCGCAGACACGAGAATGTGCAGACTCCGCACAGACAGTGACCCAGCGGGGAATCGAACCTGGGACCCTGGCACTGTGAAGCCACAGTGCTAACCACTCTGCTACCGTGCTGGACTGTGGGTCTGTACTCCGGATTGGGGGGGGGGGGGGTCTTATTGAAACTTACAGGATATTGTGAGGCCTGGATAGAGTGGACGTGGAGAGGACGTTTCCACTTGCAGGAAATACTAAAACCGGAGGACACCATCTCAGACTAAAGGGACGATCGTTTAAAACCGAGTTGAGGAGGAATTTCTCCAGCCAGAGGGTGGTGAATCTGTGGAACTTTTTGCCGCAGAAGGCTATGGTCAAATCACTGAGTGTCTTTAAGACAGAGATCGATAGGTTTGTGATTAATAAGGGGATCAGGGGTTACGGGGAGAAGGCAGGAGAATGGGGATGAGAAAATATCAGCCATGATTGAATGGTGGAGCAGACTCGATGGGCCGAGTGGCCTAATTCTGCTCCTATGTCTTATGAAGTGTTTACAACAGCATCTTACATGGAATAGCCAGGTGGAGGAACTGGGTGATTGTGAAACTTTTTTAAAAATAAAAACAAAACACCTGCAAATTTTGAGAAAATAAAATAGTAACAGCACATGGCATGAGCAAAGAATCAACAACTACACAGTATCTATGGTTCTGAGAAGCAGGCACGTTTTTAAATAAGAGTTAAGGACACAGTGAAGCTGTTTGTTTTAAGGATTTGAAGAGTGTCGGCAACGATTAAATAAAATGTAAGCCAGACATCAAAACTCCCAGTGGATCCTCAGGAATACCTCAGGCCTGTGGAAGGTGCAAAAGGCCCCAGCACCATCTTCGCTTCAGACACAAACTGAGAGAAGATGAGCGAAGGTGCAGCTTCGATTAAATAAAAACTAAATCAGTGGCGCTGGTTTGAGGTGATTTTTTTTTTTGTCCCCCTCTATTCCCCTCGCTCTCGGGCTTGCATTCCGGCTTTCTGTTGAACAAAGTGGCCCTGGGGCTGAGGCCTGGCCACACAGCCTGAAATCCAGGCCTCTCTCTCTCTCCCGCTTCCACACAGCCCGGGCTCCTCGCGCCCGCTCTCTCCCCTCCCTCCCGCCAACGTTCAGAGTGAGCGGCAAGCATTGAGTGACTCACCGAGAGACACGCTCCTCACAGCATCGGCTCTGCACCAGCCTTGGGCTGCAAGTTTACAAAACAAAAACACCGACCACAGCGCTTAAAAAAAAAATCCCCTCCTGCCGAGTCCACCGATAGCACGCCGGGAAATACCGCATCTGTCCCACAGCGGGATCTGAAGCCACCGTCGCCATGACACTTGCTGGCAACGGCCGCCCGCATTCACTGCTCGTCGCCGCCATGACACTTGCTGGCAACTGCCGCCCGCCACCGCCACCGCCACCTTAATTGCTGGCAACTTCCAACATACCAATTGTGTCCGCTTCAAAACCTGGTAAGTCTCACTCGTTTTCGTCGATTCAATTCGTATTTTGGATTTGGATTTATTGTCACGTGTACCGAGGTACAGTGAAAAGTATTTGTTCTGTGTAGAATCCAGGCAGATAGTCCATACATAAAAAAACATATGACATACGATAAATACACAATGTAAATACATAGTAGGGTGCTCTTTCCAAGGGCCGGTGCAAACTCGATGGGCTGACTGGCCTGCGTCTGCACTGTAAATTCTATGATAGACATAGACATCGGTGAAGCATACAGAGTGTAGTACTACACGGTAGAGAGGATGTGTGAAGAGATCAGTTCAGTCCGTAAGAGGGTCATTCAGGAGTCTGGTAACATCGGGTGAAGCATACGCCCTGTCATTAGGCTGAACTGTGAGTTCACTGTTGTATTTCTTTCAGCTACAATTCTGCATATGCAAGCTCTCCAATGTGTGCCATTCACACATTCTAATCTCTTTACGTGCCACTATCAGTACCCTTCTTAGCTTTAATCACCTATATTTACATTCCCTTTGTCTTTCTGTCCATGGCATCTTTGTCTATCTCCACCTTACACTAACCCCCTCTATCCAGCCCCACCCCTCCACACCCCCACAATATGAATCTATTCTCTTCAGCTTTGCCAAAGAATCATCCAGACTCATAACGTTAGCCCCTTTCTCTCCACAGATGCTGTCAGACCTGCTGAGATTGTCCAGTATTTCCAGTTGTTTCAGATTCCAGCATCCACATCATTTGCTTTTACTCGCTAATTACTGTCTCCGACTTTGGTGGAGGCAGACAGTCTCCAAGCAGAATCTAATGTTGTTGCCTGCAGTCTCTCTCTGGAAGCTTCCTCATGCTTTGCAGCAAAGAGGAGGTTGGAGAGCCAACTGATTAACAAGTTGGTTACTGCACAACATCAAACATCGCACCATGGGCACACACACATTATTGCCATCATGGAGTAGGCATAGGCTTTTGACAAATTTGTTTGGACCCAGCTGCCAACAAGAAAGACACATAGACAATAGCAAACAAATTGTCGAGTGCTGTCAAAACCTTTAGTCTCCCAATCAGTGCCTCCAAAACTGAACATTTCAACCAGCACCAGGGCATATGCCATGAAGCACCAGGCATAATCATTGATGGCATCAGTCTCAAAGCTGTGGAAAAATTCTCATATGTTGGGAATGTGATCTCTTGGGATGTCATGATCAATGAAGATATCCCCACACACATCCAGAAAGCAAGTTCTGCCTACAGGTGACTCCATGATCATGTCTGAAGCAGACTGACATTAAGCTGAATACTAAAATCAAACTTTGCCAGGCACCCAGCTGTATGGCGCATTCATCCTGGAATCTGCAATAGGAACTAGATCAAAGCTCTGGAAAGCTTCTACCAAAGACACCTTCGATATATCATGTAAATTCAATGGCAGGACAAAAATCCCAAACTGTGACATTGTGGGAAATGTTCAGAATACAAAGGGTGAATGTCATATCCTAATTAACCACTAGATGGAACTAGATGCAGAACGATATAAAGCACTGACTCTCAGGCTTCTGGGAAAGAGCTGGAGAGAGAGCATAGGAGTAGTGAGAGAGATCAGAGTACAGTTATAGATTGTAGAGACTAGTGTTAGTTGAGTGTTGATTGTTGATCACCTCTAGTGTAGAACCTCTTTAACCTGGGGTGACCCCTCTCTCTGGATCTGTAAAGACTTAATTACCTGCAAATGCTCGCATTCAAAGCATTGTCTTGCAGCTTTGACTTTGTCTATATATATATATATATGTTTCTGGAACCTACCTCTTCATTCACCTGAGGAAGGAGCAGTGCTCCGAAAGCTAGTGATTTGAAACAAACCTGTTGGACTTTAATCTGGTGTTGTAAGACTTCTTACTGTAGATTACTAGATTATTGTTTACTATAGGAGTAAGTGGTCGAGCTTTAATAAGTAGTGTAAATAAGTGTTAGCTTTGTGAATGAACTTGGCTCCTGTGGTCTTTGTGAACACTATGACATTCTTCCTGAGAACAAGAATCACAAAGAACACCACACAAACAACAAGGTCCTGCATCATACTGGGCTCAACAGCATGGAGATTATGCTCCAGAAAATTCAGTTTAGAAGGGCAAGCCCCATTTCCCACATGAATGGTTACAGAATCCCCAAGCAGATCTGTGGTGAACTATCTCAAGGCAAATCATACCGGGGCTGTTTAGCACAGGGCTAAATCGCTGGCTTTGAAAGCAGACCAAGGCAGGCCAGCAGCACGGTTCGATTCCCGTAACAGCGTACCCGAACAGGCGCCGGAATGTGGCGACTAGGGGCTTTTCACAGTAACTTCATTTGAAGCCTACTTGTGACAATAAGCGATTTTCATTTCATACAAGGTGGTTAGTGCAATTGATACAAGGACACCCTAAAAATAAAGCCCCACTAACCTCTGCATTTTAGACCATTTCTCCTGAGAACACATTGCAGCCGAACAGTCCATGTGAAGGCAAGCACTCTACTTTGGTGCAGGATGTTTGAGTACCGTACATGCCAAACTCACAACATCCATCTTACCCAGAGGCAGGCCAGAGCTGGCACAGCTGCAGAAGCACTAACAACAACCACATGAACTATCAGTTCTGTGGACGTTCATGCCAATCCCGCATCAGACTCTTCTGTGGGCCTCCTCATGCCTGAAGACAATGAAATAATTTACAGCTTACATACTCCAACAAGAAGAAATCTACAGTGAGTTCAATTTAGCATGCTGGATTTGCTTCTCATATGATCTCTACACTGCGGTTACTAAACTCAAACTGAGTGACCACTTTGCGGAACGCCACTGTTCAGTTCACATTCGTGACCCCTAGCTTCCTCTTGCTTGCCTTTTCAATCCTCCACCATGCTCTCTCTTGGACGCCCCGGTTCTGACCTTTCTGTTCATGACATGCTGGAGTGTTCGACTGAAGCTCAGAGTAAGCTCGAGGAACAACACCTCCCCTTTTCACTTGGTCCTCTGACAGCCTTCTGGACTCAACATTGAGTTCAAAACACAAGCTCTGCCACCATTTTGTGTTTTTTGCTGATTAGGTTTCCTCTCTCCTTCTTGATTTGCAGAATTAATACAGAAAAAGCAATAGACCTGAGGATTGGGAACAGTTTAACAGTTAAACAAGTTAAACTGTTTAAAATTCAGCAAAGGCGGACCAAGGGATCAATTAAGAAGGGGAAAATACATTATGAAAGCAAGATAGTGGGGAATATAAAACTGATTGTAAAAATTTCTATAGTTATGTAAAGAGAAAAAGATTGATAAAAACAAATGTAGGTCCCTTACAGTCAGAAACGGGGGAATTCATAACTGGGAACAAAGAAATGGCTGAGGAACTAAATTCGTACTTTGCTTCTGTCTTCACAAAGGAAGACTTGAATAATGTACCGGACGTTCTGAGAAACACAAGTTTTAGTGAGGAGATGAAGGAAATTAAATGAAAAGAAATTAGTATTGGGGAAATTAATGGGATTAAAGGCGGATAAATCTCCAGGGCCAGAATACCTTCATCCCAGAGGATTTAAGGGAGTGGCCCAAGAAATAGTAGATCTATTGGTGGCCATTTTCCAAAATTCTTTGGACTCTGGAATGGTTCCTACAGATTGGAGGGTAGCGAATGTAACCCCGCTATTCAAAAAGGGAGGTAGAGAGAAAACAGGGAACTAAAGACCAGTGAGCCTAACGTCAGTAGTAGGGACGTTGCTGGAGTTAATTCTCAAGGATTTCATAGCACAGCATTTGGGAAGCAGTGTTGTAATCAAATAGTCAGCATGGATTTACGAATGGAAAATCATACTTGACAAATCTACTAGAATTCTTTGAAGATGTAACTAGTAATTGACGAAGGAGAATCGATGGATGTAGTTTTTATAGACTTTCAGAAGACTTTTGACAAGGTCCCACAGAGCAGATTACTATGTAAAGTTAAAGCGCATGGGATTGAGGGTAGTGTCTTGAGATGGATCGAAAGCTGGTTAGCAGACAGGTAGCAGAGTTGGAATAAATGGGGCTTTTTCTGATTGGCAGGCAGTGACTATTGGAGTGCCGTAGGGATCTGTGCGAGGACCCCAACTGTTCACATCATATATTAATGATTTAGACACGGGAACTAAATGTAATATCTCCAGCCTTGCAGATGATACAAAGTTGGGTGGGAGGGTGAGCTGTGAGGAGGATGCAGAGATGCTACAGCAGGATTTGTTCAGGCTGAGTGAGTGGGCACATGCACGGCAGATGCAGTATAATGTGGTAAATATGAGGTTATCCACTTCAGTAGCAAAAATAGGAAGGCAGATTATTATTTGAATGGGTGTAAACTGAGAGAGGTGGATACTCAGCGAGACCTTGGTGTCCTCGTGCATCAGTCGCTGAAAGTAAGCGCGCAGGTACAGCAGGCAGCAAAGAAGGCAAATGGTATGTTGCCCTTCATAGTGAGAGGATTTGAGTATAGGAATAGGGATGTTTTACTGCAATGGTATAGGGCATTGGTGAGGCCACACCTGGAGTATTGTGTGCAGTTTTAGTGTCCTTATCTGAGGAAGGATGTTCTTGCTATGGAGGGAGAGCAGCGAAGGTTTACCCGGCTGATTCCTGGGATGGCGGGACTGTCATATGAGGAGAGACTAAGTCGGTTCGGATTATATTCATTGGAGTTTAGAAGAGTGAGAGGGAATCTCATAGAAACTTATTAAATTCCAGCAGGATTAGACCGGGTAGATTCAGAAAGAATGTTCCCGATGGTGGGAACTAGAACTAGGGGTCACAGTTTGGGGATCAGTCATGGTCATAATGAATGGCGGAGCAGGCTCGAAGGGCCGAATGGCCTCCTACTGCTTCTATTTTCTATGTATTTTTTTATGTAAGGTGCTGGGATGGTGTGGGGATTCTGAGGCTGTGGTGGTCTCCGCATTGAAGATATGGAGACGGTTTCGGCAGCACTCAGGGGCGGTATTGAAGCTGGCACCAATTTGTGTGAACCATATCTTTGGGCGGGTGAGGTTAGATGCCAGGTTTAGGGGATGGGAGGAAAAGAGGGTGGAAGGGATAAGGGATTTGCTTTTGGAGGGGTGATTTGCGAGCTTGGAGGAGTTGTTGGAGAAATCTGGCCTTTCGCAGTTGGATGCATTTTGGTATCTACAGGTTCACAATTTCGCGAAAAAGGTCTTTCCGACATTCCCTGTGGTGCCACCCTCCTCTTTGATGGAGAGGGTTTTGTCGCTTGCAGCGATGGAGGAGGGGAGTACATCGGGCATTCACGGAAGGATTATGGCGGAGGACGCAAGTGTCAGTGGAGGGGTTCAAGTGGGAGGAGGAGTTGGGGTTCGAAGTGGAGGATGGGTGTGGTACAAGGCTCTGTGGAGGATGACTGTTTCATTTTGTGTGCGAGATTAGGGTTGATACAGTTGAAGGTAGTGCCTAGGACTCATTTGGCTAGGCTGTTTGTGGGAGTGGAGTATAAGTGTGTGAGCGTTGTGGGAGGGGTCCAGCTAACAATGTGCACATGTTCTGGTCATGTCCTAAGCTCGTGAGGTTCTGTGTCTCCGTCTTTAGCACCAGTCGACAATTCTGCAAATGGAACTGAAGCCCGGTCCCTTGGGGGCCATATTTGGGGTGTTGAACCTGCCAGAGCTTCAGGCGGGGGCCACTGGGGTGGAGGCCAGCTTCTCCGTCCAATGCCTCAGTATGGCTGGGGCTCTTATAGAGTTTTTATACCTCGAGAAGGTCAAGTACATGGTGAGAGGGGAAATTGAAGGGTTCTACCAGAGATGGCAGCCGTTTGGCCAACGTTAGTTGGTCGGGGGGGGGGGGGGGTACTTTTGTTGGGGGTCTTTTCATTGAGGGGAGCTGGGGGAGGGGGGGCAGTTCAGGGTTGTTTGTTATGGTTTCATTGTGATGTATAAAATTGAAAATGTTGAATAAAAAAATATATTTTTCAAAAGATATAGCGCTTGGGGCAAAAGGAATCAAAGAATATGGGAGGGGTGGGGGAGCAAGAACAGGTTACTGAGTTGGATGAACTGCCATGATCACATTGAATGGTGGAGCTAGTTCTAAGGGCCAAATGGTCTATTCCTGCTCCTATTTACTATGTTTCTTAACCTGCTGCTGTGTTCCCATGAAGCCCAACTCAAACTGGAGGAACAACACCTCATCTTCTGATTAGACACTTTACAGTCTTTTGGACTCGACATGGAGTTCAACTTCAGACTGTGAACTTTCTCTTCCACCTTGACCCTTTTTTGTTTGCTTGCTCGTTCGTTTTGCTTTCACACTGATCTTTGTTCTCCTATCTTACCTTTATGCCACTATCAGCAAGTTCTTTAGTCCATAGTGCTACCATTAACACTCCTTTCTCTTCTGTCCAGGGCATCTTTGTCAATCTCTCCTTAGCTCCCATCTGTCTCTGATCTTCTGTTCTGCTCCACCTCCCTCTCCAATCCATCATATTTCTACCCCTCTCCAGCTCGGAAAAGTCATAAGACTTGAAACATTGGGCGAAATTCTCCGGTATTGGCGCGATGTCCGCCGACTGGCGCCCAAAATGGCGCAAATCAGTCGGGCATCGCGCCGCCCCAAAGGTGCGGAATGCTCCGCATCTTTGGGGGCCGAGCCCCAACCTTAAGGGGCTAGGCCCGCGTCGGACTGATTTCCGCCCCGCCAGCTGGCAGAAAAGGCCTTTGGTGCCCCGCCAGCTGGCGCAGAAATGACATCTCCGGGCGGTGCATGCGCGGGAGCGTTAGCGGCCGCTGACAGTTTCCCACGCATGCGCAGTGGAGGGAGTCTCTTCTGCCTCCGCCATGGTGGAGACCGTGGCGGAGGCGGAAGGGAAAGAGTGCCCCCACGGTACAGGCCCGCCCGCGGATCGGTGGGCCCCGATCGCGGGCCAGGCCACCGTGGGGGCACCCCCCGGGGCCAGATCGCCCCGCGCCCCCCCCAGGACCCCGGAGCCCGCCCGCGCCACCTTGTCCCGCCGGTAAGATAGGTGGTTTAATCCACGCCGGCGGGACAGGCATTTTAGTGGCGGGACTTCAGCCCATCCGGGCCGGAGAATCGCGGGGGGGGGGGGGGGGGGGGGGGGGGGGGCAACCGGCGCGGCACGATTCCCGCCCCCGCCGAATATCCGGTGGTGGAGAATTCGGCAACCGGCGGGGGCGGGATTCACGCCAGCCCCCGGCGATTCTCCAACCCGGCGGGGGTTTGGAGAATCTCGCCCATTAACTGTTTCTCTCTCTACAGACGCTGCCAGACCTGCTGAGTGTATCCAGCATTTTCAGATTTTATTTCCGATTTCCAACATCTGCAGTATTTTGCTTTTATTTTAGAGGCAGCAGCGAGATGGATGCATAAATTGAAGGTGAATTCAATGTAAAAATCAAGCATAGAAAGAGAAGGAAAGACTGATTGGATGATTTAGAGAGAGAGAGAGAAAGAAAGAGATACTATTGCCCCTTAGTGTCGGAAGATGTGCAGGTTAAGTGGGGTGTCGGGGTACATCGAACATACAGAAGGAGGCCATTCGGCCCATCGAGTCTGCACCGACCCACTTGAACCCTCACTTCCACCCCATCCCCATAACCCAGTAACCCCTCCCAACTTTTTTGGACACGGAGGGCAATTTAACATGGCCAATCCACCTGACCTGCACATCTTTGGACTGTGGGAGGAAACCAGAGCACCCGGAGGAAACCCACACAGACATGGGGAGAACGTGCAGACTCCACGCAGGCAGTGACCCAGTGGGGAATCGAAACTGGGACCCTGGTGCTGTGAAGCCACAGTGCTATCCGCTTGTGCTACCATACTGCCCAAAGGTGGATAGGGTGGGGGAGTGGGTCTAGGTAGTGTCATGATATCCAGATCAGCATATCATGGTGCAATCACACACACACTGATGGACAGGCATTTGGACCAACCAGCACACACACCACATCGCAGCCAATCACTAGTAAGAGCACACGCACTAGAGTTCCCGCTCATTCTGTTAGGAGACAGCTCGGGACAGAGCTTGCAGCGTGACACTCAGACATGGACCATGTGCTGAGTGCCTCACCAACATTAGTGATAGGGCTGACAAATCTAATTTCTTTACCCGTCAGTCTGGCCTCAATAAAAGTCGAGATGGATTTGCAGGTACAGCATTAGTTATTTTATTTGGCTTGCAAGCCTGATTCATTTCACAGAGGCATAGGACACATCTAGTCTCCTACACCCCGGAAAGCGAATGAACAAAGAGACAAAGGGATTTCTGCAAATAAATTCAAATGGTATCAAGTTTCACATACACGATTCCCATAGGTCATCCTATACCCCTCCTGACCTGGTCATACATTCTGATTGGCTCACTTCTCATCCCTTTCTCTGGCCCCCTTATTACCCAGCATCCTTTTCTCCTCCTTTGGTGGACACACCGCCTCCTTGCTTTGCCATGCGGTCTGAAATCCTTTGTCTGTGAACTCACCAGAATGAGACTGGCCTATCTCTACATTACAGTAACTAATATCTCTAAAGTAACTATTTTATATTACATTCGTCATTCCCTCCTTTTATCATTCCATGATAACCGAACTATCCAATCCATAGCTACGGTCCCTCATCTAAAAAGATCCGTCGCTGCATTTCCAATTCCTGGCGTAGCCCCCCTTCATCTGCTGCACCCTCATGGATTTTGACAGCCAAGATTTTAGGGGCGTTGATCTGTTCCAGTGCACTCCGCATTCTACCCATCACACATTTAAGGATAGCTGGGCCCACAAAGATGCAGCCGATAGCCACCACTAAATACATGGCCATATTTATCAACCAGTCCTTCCAACCTCCAAATCCCCAGTTACCCAAAGAGCCAGGATCCTGCATTCCGTCCAGGTGATCCCGTATGTGATCCATAAATTTAGTGATGTTAGCGGTCAAGTCTTGAACTCCCATGATACACTTGCCCTGTACTATGGCGCATACCCCACCCTCACGGGCCAGAAGATAGTCAAGAGCATACCGGTTCTGCATTGCAAACAACCGCAGCTGAGACAATTCCTTGGTTATTGCCCCAACGGCTCCCAAGGTTTCATTTCCCAAGATGGTAAGGCCACAAATAAAATAATTCCTATCGCTGACAGCCAAGGAACCCCCCACACCTCCCAGTGTCAAGACGCTCCGAATTCCCCACCGGGCTGAGTGGCCCCGGTTGGGTGCGAGAACCTGAGGTTTTTTCCAGTTCTCGCAGAATTCAGCTGAGACTGCCCGGCATGCTAACTGATTATGCAGCATCCACGCCGAAGGGCAGGGGACTGTGGTAGGGACTAGAGCCCCAATAGCAATTTGGCGGGGAAATGGGGGTGACAAAACATTGGTCGCTGTGCCATTAAATAAAAAGTAGTATCCTTGTTCCGTGTGCAGGCTAGCATCACAATCAGTATATCGGTTGCGTAGGGACCCCCCAGTAGCCCAGTTTATCCAGCTTCGAAACGCCCATTCGGGCCGCCTAGCAATGCGGAAAGCCCTAGTCCCAACAGTGATATGAGAAACATTCGCCCAGCCACAAAGGAGCTGGAGGCCGGCGTTCAATAGAACGCCAGTGGTGTTGTAACAAACACATTGGCCAGACGCCTGGGTGATATGACACCTCCTGTCCGTACAGGTGGGGAACAGACATGTTATATTCGTTTCCACCTCTACCAGCAAACAGCCGTATCCTTCACTGCTGAAACAATTCTCATACGACCGGGAATCCCTATTGGGAGTGAAGTGGCTAGGTATATACGCCCTCCACCGTTGCAGCCTATCATACTGTGAGTGGGAATTATCCCGAGGAAGGGGAAGGCAAATAGCCGGTGGTGCTGAACCCGGATCGTAAGGAAGAGTGACTTGCTCGGACGGTGACTCGGAACGCTGACAATGAACCACCGTTTGGGGAGTGCCCCAAAGCGGTGAAACAGAAAATAACCTAGACACCGCTGCGGGGTTCGGGTAGCAGACAACCCGTCCCTAGCCATACAAGCGGTGGTAAATCTGGTAGAAGAGATTCATACTACCTGGGTTTTCCTCAGTGTGGCCTTTAACTAAATTAAGTGTATCTCCTGATAACCTACATTCTAGCTGTACTCCCCTTCTCACACGCTCCGTCCTCTCTCTAGTCCCCCTCTCTCTCTCACAACCTCTTCCTACCTTCTCCTGACGGTCTGATGTTACCTTTATCGCACCAATCTTAACACATCCAAAATCAAATTTACATGTACTCCAAAAACAAGGCAATTTCCATATAATGTTTCCTTCCCATCGCCGGGACCGGTGCAATTGCTTCATGAGTCCTGCATTTTCCTTGAATTTGGTGACCTTCCATGAGTCAATACTATGTCCTCGTATATGGGGGCAGTGAAGAACATCACCTTTGCATAAATGAACTGTCCTTGTAGCTTGGTTGGGGTTACAAATGTAGATAATATTTCCCTTTTCCATGTCCGTCGCCAATAACACTCCAAGCGAGGTGAGGCCAAATATCACACAGACGGTGCGTAGCCACCCCATCATGCTCCACACCTGTAAAATAGCACTGGGGAAGGGAGGCAGGTTAATCTGTCCAAGAAAATGAGGCCCGTTATCAGAACTCAACTGAGCTGGTATACTGTACCGGGGAATGATTTCCCGCATCAGAACTTTAACCACAGTAGCAGCTTTATTATCGGTAGTCGGATACGCCTCAACCCATCTGCTGAACCCATCCACAATGACCAAAACATATTTATAACATTGACACCTTTCCAACTCAATGTAATCCATTTGTAGCGTCTCAAAGGGACCACTGGGCAACGGGGTTTGCCCCATCCCACAAGGGATACCTTTGCCGGTGTTATATTGCTGACAAATCAAACACCGATTACTGATACTCTGGGCCAACCCCTGCATTTCAGGGTGCCACCAAGTGTCCAGCAACAAATCACTCGTCCCTCGAGCCCCACAATGAGTTGCAAAGTGTACACATTCAGTGACCCATAAAGCCAGTACATCAGACATACAAGTCTGATGTGCAGGCGTGGTCCATAAAGAGGAAACAGAATCATATGTACAACCTAACCGTTTCCACATTTGTTTATCACTCTCAGGAGCGTCCTCCTGTAACCTTATGACGTCTTGGATGGTTGGCATTGACTTGTCAGAAGCAGACATATTTATAGTAGATCGTTTAGTCTGACTTAACATTTTAGGCACCATCTCTTGCTGAATTTGCGCGGCTGTCCGCGCTGCACAACCTGCTTGTTCATTACCAACGTCAACTGGGGTCTTACCATTTGTGTGGGCAGCGCATTTAATAACGGAAATCTGCGCGGGCATAAGGAGGGCCTGCAGGAAGTCATTAACTAAACCCCGGTGGGATATTTGACCACACATAATCATGTCAGGTTGTTCTGACGAAATATCACTCAAATCGTCCCTTATTGTGGTAGTTTCCTGAATCAAGGCTAAACAGTCGTGGCCAGGTGCGTCTTCATGGACAGGGGGACCACTAAGAAAACAGGCTGGATTGATAGTGGTACAGTGTTTAAATGGCAGACGTGGATTGTTCAAAAGGTATATCTCATACCTATTCTGACGAGCTGCGGTAAGATGCTGAGTCTGCAGTTGCCTCAGTAGTGCGATGACCGAGTGGGAGCTATACACCGTAATATCCTGTTGGAGAGTGAGAGCATGTAACGGCTGTGCGATGGCATTGATTGAACGTAAATCCTGTACTAATCAGTACTGGTCTGGCTTGGCTGGTTTAGGCACAGCAAGTATGGGGGTGTTACATTCTGATTGGTAAGGGACCAAAATATCCTGTTGCAACAGCTCTCGGATTAATTTGTCCATAGACGGGGCTGCAGTCGAGTGTTAATCATTTCAGGGACCTCAAAATATTTTATGGCAGTGCCGTCTGGCGTGACTTGAAGTGCGTACTCTGTTGGATCTGAATGATCCACTGCCCTCCTTACCATAGGCCCCAAATCCCTGGCATGGTACTGGTCGTGGACCTGACGTGTAATATGAGGGCTTACTGAAGCTGACTGTGGCCATAAATGTGGTGGTATTGTAACAAAATCGGCTGTACCTTCTTCTCCCGTGACTGTGGCTGTAACTTTGACTGGCCATTCGGTCCCAATTAATGGCCGGTATTTGTCCTCCAACTCCCTGTTTTGTCCGGTTCTGTCATAGGCCAGGGTAACGTGATGCAGTGAATGTTCAATGTCTAACGTCCACCACTGGGGGGTGATAGAAATATAGCACTGTTGTCTCATCCTCCATGATTTAACCGTTACCCCCTCGTCTCCGCACTCTAGCTGTAGCTGGAAGATACACAGTAAATCTCGGGCCAACAAGTTACAGTCCAATCCAGTAGTCACTACAAACTGATGATCTGCAGACTTATTCTCGTAAGTGACTGTCACAGGTTCAGAAATAGGATACTCACACACCTGTCCTTGGAACCCCGACAAATGCTGGGTGTGGTCAGATAGTGGTAGTCGAAGTTCTGATTGCAGAGAAGACATGGCTGCTCCAGTGTCGATTACAAATGGGTGATGTTCATCTCCTATCTGCAGAGAGATAATAGGTTCCCTGTCCGATTGGAGAGGCCTTATGACTAAATTAGCTAGTCAATCCTGTGTTGGGAAAGGGTTTGCCTGGGAGAAGTCAGTGTATCTCGTCTGTCCTCCCCTTGGTGGATACCCCCTCCTTCTGCTGCCTGTCTTTTAAAGGGGCATTCCTGTTGCCAGTGATCTGCACGGCCGCAATTAAAACATGCATTGCTCCCTCTATATCTGCCCCGTCCTCTTCTCCCAGTAGACCAATGGCCCCTCAGAGGGGGCGGCGGTTGTAAAGCTGTTGGTGCATACGGTGGGCCATAAAAAGGAGCTGAGGGTCCCTTTGGGTGGGTTTGATATCCTCCCCCTCGCTGATCCACCCACCCAAAGTCACAATATTGGGGCTCCAGCTGGTAAGCTACCATTTCTGCCGCTTGTTGGGGTCGCAGATCATCCTTTTTCATTACATACTCAGTCTTAATCTTTGTAACTGAGCCTCCTTCCTGGCCTACACCCTCCTTCCAATAAAATCTGACTGCCCTTGCCATCTGGTAAGGGTCGTTCTCTGTCCAATTTATGTTATTACATTTCACAGCAGTAGCCACGGAAGGTGGTAGGCAATGCATTAACATAGCACAATATTGAGGGGAATTCTGACCATTTCGATGTGGCAAGTCGCCTGACTGCCCACGGTAGATTTCATTAAAACGATCCAGAAATTCCTCTGGCTCTTCAATCTTCTTAGGTTTTAGGTCTAAGATAGCAGAAATATTTATGGGCTTTTGAAATGTGCTATTCAACGCATTCAGGATTTGTGTCCCTCTATCGTCGTCTAACGCATGGGCTTGCTGAAGTGCGGCGTGGCTAGCATAATTCAAGTGATTAAGATGATTGCGGTACTCTGCTGGGGTTAAAACCTGCTGGACTAGGGCCCAGAGGTCCCTAGAATCAGCTTGATAAATTGTGATGGTAGTTCTCAGGGAATCCACAAAAGCAGCAGTTGATTCTTTTCTATCTGGGATTGTAGCCATAATAGCCATCATCTCACTGGGTGTCCATGGGATATAAACGTCTATCGTGGGCTGGGCCCCGGCAGTCACTGCGTCAAGGTTTGGTATCTTCCTAATCGGCAACTGTCTCCGAGTCTCACCAGGGGGCACTCCAGCTATTTCCTCTGGTTCTTCCAAGACTTCGACGTCCCTCCCTGTCACTAGAGGGAGTTATTTCTCTTCAGAATCATCCCTGGCATCTCCCTTTGTTCTCGAAATTTGCGGTTTCCCCTTGGTCTGAAGGGATTTAGGTGGTATGCTTAATTGTTTCTGGTTAGGATCAAGCCCTTCTCTCGCTGTCCGAGATCGGGTCCTAGAGCTAACTGGGCTTGTGGAACAGAGCTCCTCTTCCCCTACTGATCGTGAAGATGGTAAATCGGGACCCACGCTATCAACCAAAAGGGCTGGAGTGACTGGCATGATTGGGATCTGGGGAGCAGTGACTGGATATAAATTATTATACTCTGGTGGTTCTGGAATTAGTGCAGACAATGCTACAGGTGCAGTCGAAATCCTTTGCTGACATTTTCAAATTATCGAATTGGTCATTTTCTGTCAATTCAAGGCCAGCCATTGAACTACGTAGCCCATCTTTTGTTTGACCCAAGCCTTTCCTGTCTTTACTTGCGCGTTTTTTTTTTGAATGCACATTCCTTTTTCAAGACCTGTAATGTTTTTTGGTTACCCTGTTCACTAATTGGAATTCCCATTTTAAGGGCATTGTCCTGCCAACTTGATAACATGATCTTATCTCTTTCCTCTTGACAATGTTGTCTCCATAATCTAATTAACTCTTTAGCTTTCATACTTTGGCTCTTTTTTTAAAAAAAATTATATATATTTTTTTTAATTTGCTTATTTATAACCAATGGCAATTTTTGCTCCTTGGCAAAATGATTGAAAAGGTTCTAACAGTGTTCTTTTAAAACTTAAAATGTTTGAAAATTCAAATTGAATTACTGCAACTTGCAAGCTTAGCTCTGATCTCAACTCAGAACTAAATTTACGATTTGCTTAACACAAACTTGTATAACATTTACAACTTAATTAATTCTTTATCTTAACAATTTTTCTTTTAACAAGTTTTTCTTACATTCTCAAAAATGTTGGCTGCTATCAATGAGGGAGCAGTTAGCTGCGGTGATGTATACCGGAGCAAAGTCAACTGTCATCTCCAGATTTACACTTTTTAAAATGGTGTCAGTGAGTTTCTTTAAGTTTCTATTAATTCACAAATAAAATAAGATAAACATTATTTCAAGTAAGTAAAACTTAAGATTCTGGCAATTTCAATCAATTGCTTTCGAAAATAATAACTTTTATCAAAGAGGTGGAGAAACCCACTGGTTTCCTTTAATTAATTCAAAACGTAACTTTGCTGGAGTTCACTGACTCAAAGGAAAGGTATCCGATTACACTACAGGCTGCTGCTGTTATCTCAAGGCCTGAGTGAGAAGCACTGTCTGTCGTCTTTAACTTTGGCTGCTGCTGTTAACCCTTTGAGAGACTTCTGCTTTAACTAACATGCAGCATCCAGTTCTATGGATGTTCTTTGTTTTGAAATTTATCCAAGCAATTCCCCATAATCTCAACTAGTCCTCAGAACTGCGTTTTTCGCCACTACAGTCCAAGGGTACAATTTTAGCTTAATCAACTATAGATTTAAAACACTCACACATGGAATTGAATCATCTGTTTTAGATGTCGCATCAACCCATAACCTAACCCAAGCCGAATCAGAACTCACACATGGAGTTGAACCATCTGTTTTAGATGTCGCATCAACCCATAACCTAACCCAAGCCGAATCAGAACTCACACATGGAGTTGAACCATCTTCAGATTTAAAAACACTTATTTAACTGAACCTTCATCTGCTGAAGTCACATCAGTTCATCAACAACACAATTAACCCAAAACTGAACTATCAATTATGATATCCCATCAGTTTAATTTTCTAATCCCCAGACTGACCTTTGATTTCGTCGAGACGATCTTTCCGTACCAACCGCGAGTGACCAGACTAATCAGACGATAAGAAGAGGGGAAAAAGCAATGCGTGGTCATTTTCCAGCTATACATTGTGGGCCCCTTCTTCCCACTCTCCCTGTTCATAATCAGTCTAATTCTGATGTCGCGGTTGGTCAGAACCGTCTTGAGAAATCCCGGGTTTCGGCACCAAATGACAAATCAAATTTCTTTACCCGTCAGTCTGGCCTCAATAAAAGTCGAGATGGATTTGCAGGTACAGCATTAGTTATTTTATTTGGCTTGCAAGCCTGATTCATTTCACAGAGGTATAAGACACATCTAGTCTCCTACACCCCGGAAAGCGAATGAACAAAGAGACAAAGGGATTTCTGCAAATAAATTCAAATGGTATCAAGTTTCACATACACGATTCCCATAGGTCATCCTATACCCCTCCTGACCTGGTCATACATTCTGATTGGCTCACTTCTCATCCCTTCCTCTGGCCCCCTTATTACCCAGCATCCTTTGCTCCTCCTTTGGTGGACACACCCCCTCCTTGCTTTGCCATGCGGTCTGAAATCCTTTGTCTGTGAACTCACCAGAATGAGACTGGCCTATCTCTACATTACAGTAACTAATATCTCTAAAGTAACTATTTTATATCACATTCGTCAGGGCTAGGTCCATAGGTTAGCTGGTAGCGAACGTACCCAAGTCTATAGTTAGTTGCATCTGTTAGTTAACATAATAAAATCAAGTTGTACCATCTACAGCCGTGTTGGCTCATTTGTGTATCAGGACACCCAATACGACATGATACCACGAGTGGACGCAGACCAGCGACTGTGAGACCTACCTGCACCATTTCAGCCATCCGCCATCCTGATCCATGGAAATCATCAGTAAATGAGAGCTTCGAACGGTCCCTATTTCAGCAGCGCCTGCAGGGTAAGGACGAACCTTTTCAATCATACCTAACACACCTCCGCATCCTTGCGCAGTCATGCGGCTACGAGGCCACCTCCGACTCCATGATAAGAGATCAGATAGTTTTTGATGTTGTGTCAGACACCCTACGCCAGCAGCTCCTTAAAGTCAAACAACTCACCCTGGCGACTGCAATCGAGACCTGTGTCCTCCATGAAAATGCGACCAGCCGGTACTCCCATATCCAGGCAGCTGAAACGGCGCGGCAAGGGGCCCTCGAGGCAGAGCAGGTCCGGTCGATTGACTGCCTCCTGGCCCGCAGCCCGGACGAGGGCGGCCATTTCACGTGTTTTCCAAGGCCTCCCGCGCTTGTATGAGCCAAAAGAGGGGATGCTGAGGCAGAGGAACGCGATGCGCAGGCACGCACTACGCAGGACCGCACCATGCCTGCGCGGTGGCGCAACGAACGTTACGAACGTAATGACGTCACAACGTGCAGCAACTGTGGATCTGTACATTTAAAGCGGCAATGTCCTGCTAGAACCCGACAGTACCTACGCTGTGGCAGGTTGGGCCACTGTGCTGCCTGTTGTCGAGCACCTCAACCTGCCAACTCGCAACAATTCCGCCAGTCTCGCAGGACCGTGCGGGCCATTCAGCCTACATTCACTGGCTCACCTCCAGACACCTTGCAGACCGGTGACACCGACAACAGCGAGCCCTTCCGCGTTGCGGTCATCCATAAGAACAGGCTGTCCCCAAGTAGGCACCACCAGCAGTTGGCAGTCCACACCATTGATCCGGACGATGAGTGGTGTGCCACCCTGACGGTCAACCGATCCCAAGTCACATTTTGCCTGGACACTGGTGCCTCCGCCAATCTGCTCGCATGGTCAGCTTTCCAGGCATTAAAGGTCAAACCACCCATTCTACCTTCCCACTGTCAATTGGTGGATTACAATGGGAACGTCATCCCGGCCACGGGGTCCTGCCAGCTGGAAGTCACCCACAACTCGCGCACGGCCAAGCTGTCATTTGAGATAGTTGGATCCTCGAAGGACTCTCCGTTAGGCGCACAGGCGTGCAAGATTCTCCACTTCGTTCGGCAAGTCCACACTTTGTCTCCTGACGGCACATCGGACTTTCCAGATGTAGACTTTAGGGCGCAGCTCCACTCACTCCTTGCGCACAACCAGGATATTTTCGAGGGCATGGGCACACTGCCCTACACTTACAGAATACGGCTCAAACCGGATGCCACCCCGGTCATTCACGCACTTCGTAGAGTCCCAGCACCCCTCAAGGACCGCCTCAAGCAGCAGCTGCAGGACCTGCAGGACCAAGGAGTGCTTTCCCGGGCCACGGAACCAACGCCATGGGT
Source organism: Scyliorhinus torazame (assembly GCF_047496885.1). Lineage (NCBI taxonomy): Eukaryota > Metazoa > Chordata > Chondrichthyes > Carcharhiniformes > Scyliorhinidae > Scyliorhinus > Scyliorhinus torazame. The sequence continues at coordinate 37,448,463 of NC_092738.1, forward strand.
CAGCTCCATGGTGTGTGTGAAGAAGCCATCCGGCGAGCTCCGGATCTGCATTGACCCGAAAGACTTGAATTCCAACATCATGAGGGAGCACTACCCCATACCTAAGCGGGAAGAGATCAGGAGCGAAATGGCTCGGGCAAAAATATTTACCAAGCTTGATGCCTCAAAGGGCTTTTGGCAGATTCAACTGGATCCGTCCAGCCGGAAGCTCTGCACTTTCAACACTCCATTCGGCAGGTTCTGCTATAACAGAATGCCATTCAGCATAATTTCTGCTTCCGAAGTGTTCCATCGCATCATGGAACAGATGATGGAGGGCATCGAAGGGGTACGCGTCTACGTAGACGATATTATCATCTGGTCCACCACACCACAGGAGCACATCAGTCGTCTCCAGCGTGTCTTTGCACGGATACGAGATCAGGGCCTGCACCTTAACCGAGCTAAATGCTCTTTTGGCCAAACTGAGCTGAAGTTTCTGGGAGACCACATCTCCCGGTCGGGTGTCCGGCCGGATGCAGACAAGGTGGCAGCCATCACGGCCGTGCAGCGGCCGTCAGACAAGAAAGCAGTGCTACGCTTTCTCGGGATGGTCAACTTCCTGGGGAAGTTCATTCCCAACCTTGCCTCACACACGACTGCTCTTCGCCACCTGGTCAAGAAGACCACGGAGTTCCAGTGGCTGCCCGCACACCAGAGTGAATGGGAGGAGCTCAAGGTCAAGCTCACCACCGCCCCGGTATTGGCGTTTTTCGACACCACACGGGAGACAAAGATCTCCACGGATGACAGCCAATTGGGTATTGGTGCGGTACTCCTGCAACGGGACGACCCCTCATCATGGGCTCTGGTCGCCAATGCCTCGCGGGCCATGACCTCCACAGAGCAGCGCTATGCGCAGATCGAGAAGGAGTGCCTAGGATTGTTGACGGGCATTGACAAGTTTCATGACGATGTCTATGGTCTTCCGCAGTTCACCGTAGAGACCGACCATCGCCCCCTGGTCGGCATTATCCAGAAGGATCTAAACGACATGACCCCTCGCCTCCAGAGCATTCTGCTCAAGCTCCAGAGGTACGATTTCCAACTTGTCTACACCCCGGGGAAGGATCTCATCATTGCAGATGCTCTGTCTAGGGCGGTCAACACACCGTCCGACCCCAAGGGGTTTGTGTGCCAGGTCGAGGCACAGGTAGCCTTCACATCGGCCAATCAGCCTGCCACTGATGCACGTCTGGCCCACATTCGACGCGAGACTGCGGCTGACCCCCTGCTACAACGTGTGATGCGCCACATGACAGAAGGGTGGCTAAAGGGGCAGTGCCCACAATTTTACAATGTCCGGGACGACCTGGCCATCGTTGATGGCATCCTCTTAAAGTTGGATCGGATTGTGATACCACACAGTATGCACCAGCTTGTCCTCGAGCAACTGCACGAGGGCCATCTCGGAGTCGAGAAGTGCAGACGGAGGGCCCGAGAGGGTGTGTACTGGCCGGGCATCAGCGACGACATCGCCAACATGGTGCTCAACTGCCCCACCTGCCAGAGGTTTCAGCCGGCGCAACCCCCTGAGAACCTTCAGCCCCACGAGTTGGTCACTTCCCCCTGGTCGAAGGTCGGTGTCGACCTCTTTCACGCGCTTGGCAGGGACTACGTTATTCTCATTGACTATTTCTCGAGTTACCCGGAGGTCATACGCCTGCACGACACTTCATCATCTGTCATCCGGGCATGCAAGGAGACCTTCGCTCGCCATGGCATTCCGCTCACCGTCATGTCTGACAACGGACCTTGCTTTGCGAGTCAGGAATGGTCTTCCTTTGCCACTGCCTACAACTTCACGCATGTGACGTCCAGTCCGTTGTATCCTCAATCGAATGGCAAGGCGGAGAAGGGCGTCCATATTGTTAAGAGGCTTCTCTGCAAGGCTGCTGGTGCCGGGTCTGACTTCTGTCTAGCCTTGCTGGCTTATCGCTCGGCCCCACTGTCCACGGGCCTGTCGCCGGCTCAGCTGTTGATGGGTCGCACCATCAGGACAACTGTTCCGTCCACTCATATTCCTGACCTCGATCATGCCCCGGTCTTGCGGAAGATGCAGCAACAGCGCGATCAGCAGAAGGTGGCACACGATGCTCGGGCGACTGATCTTCCTGCCCTGGAGCCTGGCGACAATGTCCGCTTACACCTGCCGGACGGTGGCTGGTCAGCAACGGCTGAGATTCTCCGCCAGGTAGCTCCCCGATCATTTGTTGTTCGCATGCCTGATGGCTCTGTTCGCCGCCGCAATCGGCGGGCCCTTCGTTTGACTCCGCGCTCGCTACGACACTCTGCACCGGGGCCATGCCCTCCTGTTGCCCCTGATGTCGACTTTGTTGAGCTTCCTGCCACGATGCATTTTCCTCTCTCGCCCGTCGATAGGCCCATTCCTCAGCCGGTGGCTCCTGACCCACCCTTGAGGCGGTCAACCCGAATTTGTCGCCCACCTGAGAGACTGAACTTGAGAGTCTGTTTTGGTTTCTTTTGTTCCATTGGACTTACTGAACTGGTTTACAGTACTGTTGACATGTTTCTATTATTGTTCTGTGTTTGAGAGTTTGCATTTGTTCTGTTCTTGGTACACTTTTGTTCTTATGTTGCACCTGACATCTTCCTATGTATATAGTTAGCCTCCTGTACATTTTGTAGTTAATCTCACACACACATATTTAGTTGCACCCAGTACACCATCTTATTTATTATCATGCAGGCACATATTTCTTGTGAAAAGGGGGGGATGTCATGATATCCAGATCAGCATGTCATGGTGCAATCACACACACACTGATGGACAGGCATTTGGACCAACCAGCACACACACCACATCGCAGCCAATCACTAGTAAGAGCACACGCACTAGAGTTCCCGCTCATTCTGGTAGGAGACAGCTCGGGACACAGAGCTTGCAGCGTGACACTCAGACATAGACCATGTGCTGAGAGCCTCACCAACATTAGTGATAGGGCAAGGTATATAGGTTAGCTGGTAGCGAACGTACCCAAGTCTATAGTTAGTTGCATCGGTTAGTTAACATAATAAAATCAAGTTGTACCATCTACAGCCGTGTTGGCTCATTTGTGTATCAGGACACCCAACACGACAGGTAGGATGCTCTTACAGAGGGTCAGTGCAGACTCGATGGGTGGAACAGCCTCTTTCTGTACTGTAGGGATTCTATGGACTGATTGGATCGAGAGAAAGAGAGCTCAATCCAGTGAGAGAGAGAATGAACTCCATACTTGTAATAGTTCATGTTCATGGTTAGAGGGGTTGAGGCTGTTCCAAAGTAATTATAACAATTTCAAGTGATTAATAGTGTACTGATTTGGAATTTAGTTCAAACACAACACCTTCATCCTGTTCAATACTTTTCAAATGGCGAGGCAGACAGCAAAATGCTGTTTGTGTGAAGCCAAGAGCAGAAGAACAGATCTTACACGACAACCTTTGGGTATTGGCATTATCTGCCCTCATTTGAAGTTGCATAACAGCAAACATGCTTCATCGTGAATTTGACAGCAAATTTTGGGAACAGAGCAGAAAAGCTCGACTTGGCATTTAAGTGAACGGTGCATTCCCGAGTAGAGATCAAGAGGAAAAACTGGGAGTATTGGAAACGTGACACTCTAAACAGATCTCGGACAAGGAACCAGTTTGATGACGATTTGGAGGCAATTCCAACAGCACTTTAAGTTGAGGGCAGGCTTAAGGGTGATGCCGATAAGAGGGAACCATGGGTTTGAGCCAGGGACGATGGATGAGAGGTTCCGGGGACGGGTGGAGAGAGGGGCGAAAGAGATGAAGGATCTGTTTTTGAAGGGGCGGTTTGCAAGCTTGGAGCAGTCGGAGTTGAGATTTGGGCTCCAACGTGAGGAGGGCTTCAGGCATATGCAGGTGCGGAACTTCGCAAGAAAGGTTTTCCTGAATAATCCGGTGGCACCGACCTCTTCATTGCTGGAGGAGGTGCGGTCGGTGGGGGGGGGGGGATTGTTTTGGTGTCTTATGGTCAGATTATGGAGGAGGATAAAGTGTCCATGGAGGTGCAAAGTGCATCCAATTATGTCCTTATGTTCTGGTCCTGCCTGAAATTGGAGAGATTTTGGGGGTCATTTTTCAGCACCTTGTCCGAGGTTCTACGTGTGCATTTGGAGCCAGGTCTCCTGGAGGCCATATTCAGGGTGTCAGACCTGCCGGAATTGCAGACGGGAGCGACAGCAGACGCCTTAGCCTTCGCCTCGTTGATCACTCACAGGCGGGTTCTGTTGGGATGGAGATCAGCGTCTCCCCCGCCCCTGTGGCTGGGGGATCTAATGGAGTTCCTGGATTTGGAGAAGGAGAAATTTGCTCTGAGAGGGACAGATGACGGGTTCCACAAGAGATGGGGTTTGTTTATCTTACACTTTGGGATCTGGTCACCGTCAAGGGGTAAGGCAGGGGGCGGCATCGGAGATGTGTTTATCTGTTGTTAAAATGTTGAAAATTTGAATAAAAATATATATTTTAAAAAAATAAATAATTTGATCGTTCACATTGGAAACCTTTGCAGCATTGCTTTTCAAATCTGAAAACAGAGGCAAATCTTTTTTTCCTTCTCCCCAAAAGCTGAAGGACATTCTCTGCACATCCAGCTTTTCATGGTAACTGCTAACAGGCCTCCCAAAACTGACAAAGAAAGAGGTTTAGCAAAGAGAACACTCAGCAGACGGAGGATAGAGTCAAGTCACTTTAATAGTTTCCTTTCATTTCAATCTTTACTCAATTGACACAAAACTACAACAGTGATGACAGCAGACACGGGAGCAAAAGTACTGTTTCCATATAAACTAATTGCACAGTTTGGCTGCATACCCCAAGCTTACAAATCAGATCGACATTGACCCACCAGAATATTTCCGACACTGAATGCACAGTCTTTACATCAAATGGAGATAGTAAAGTATCATTTACAGATAAATACTGTTCATGAAGTCCGTGTCTTCTCTTTTAAACAAAAAGGGACTACGCCTCATCAGGAATACACCCATTGACTGAACATCCTCAGCCACAATACCAATCACCGACGTGAGAAATACAGAGCCAAACGTTTTGCTCCATGGTAGGTTCTCACCACAGATTTCAGAGTTACAGAAATAACTTTTCCACGTGTCTCTAAAGACTGCAATGGTGATCAACCATGGTTCAAGAAAAGCCAAACTGAATGCATCTCCTGGACAGGACATTCAAATTAGACTGAGTTCAGATGACCGATTTCGTTCCCCTCCCCTTTTGCATGGTTACTTTGGGGACGCTCGCTTCAACTTTTTAGTTTCTGGGAACAATTCAATTTTGAAGAATTTCACTGAATAGGAAAGAAAAATAATCGCTGATCACGTTTCTTCACGTGCCATTCCGCATCATGGGGGAGGATTGGAGGGGCAGTTGGCAGTTGTTTTATTCAAAGTTGTCTTGCCGAGTAGTCCTGCTACCCACTTGTTGCAAACCACCCCACTGGCCTTGGGCGAGGGACGGGGACAGGGCTGGAGACTCTGTTGCAGGTTTCGTGACGCCAACATGTCACCAACGACCCTCCATCAGATGCATGTGCGAAAAACCGTGCTCAGCTCGTTCCAATTGCTCCATAAGGAGGCAAAGTGAAGCTTGGATTTCACAGTAGCAGAAAGCAGACTTCCCTCTCCTCAATCATACACAGCGGAAAACAAAGTCAATACAATAAGTGATCGAGGCTTTTATGTGTTCCTACCATTAACTTAAGATTATGCTCTTGTTTGCAAATTATCATTCACATAGATAAACCTTTATATCGGTTACCCCGATCAGGTTAATATCTGGATTTTCAGCAAACCAAAATGCATTTTTCCCCACGGGTAAAATTGGCCTCTTTATAGCACTATCCCAGCAAACACTCCCAGGATAGGTACAGCACGGGGTTAGATACAGAGTAAAGCTCCCTCTACACTGTCCCCATCAAACACTCCCAGGGCAGGTACAGCACGGGGTTAGATACAGAGTAAAGCTCCCTCTACACTGTCCCCATCAAACACTCCCAGGACAGGTACAGCACGTGGTTAGATACAGAGTAAAGCTCCCTCTACACTGTCCCCATCAAACACTCCCAGGACAGGTACAGCAGGGGGTTAGATACAGAGTAAAGCTCCCTCTACACTGTCCCCATCAAACACTCCCAGGACAGGTACAGCACGGGGTTAGATACAGAGTAAAGCTCCCTCTACACTGTCCCCATCAAACACTCCCAGGACAGGTACAGCACGGGGTTAGATACAGAGTAAAGCTCCCTCTACACTGTCCCCATCAAACACTCCCAGGACAGGTACAGCACGGAGTTAAATACAGAGTAAAGCTCCCTCTACCCTGTCCCCATCAAACACTCCCAGGACAGGTACAGCACAGGGTTAGATACAGAGTAAAGCTCCCTCTACACTGTCCCCATCAAACACTCCCAGGACAGGTACAGCACGGGGTTAGATACAGAGTAAAGCTCCCTCTACACTGTCCCCATCAAACACTCCCAGGACAGGTACAGCACGGGGTTAGATACAGAGTAAAGCTCCCTCTACACTGTCCCCATCAAACACTCCCAGGACAGGTACAGCACGGGGTTAGATACAGAGTAAAGCTCCCTCTACACTGTCCCCATCAAACACTCCCAGGACAGGTACAGCACGGGGTTAGATACAGAGTAAAGCTCCCTCTACACTGTCCCCATCAAACACTCCCAGGACAGGTACAGCACGGGGTTAGATACAGAGTAAAGCTCCCCCTACACTGTCCCCATCAAACACTCCCAGGACAGATACAGCACGGGGTTAGATACAGAGTAAAGCTCCCTCTACACTGTCCCCAGCAAACACTCCCAGGACAGGTACAGCACGGGGTTAGATACAGAGTAAAGCTCCCTCTACACTGTCCCCATCAAACACTCCCAGGACAGATACAGCACGGCATGAGATACAGAGTAAAGCTCCCTCTACACTGTCCCCATCAAACACTCCCAGGACAGGTACAGCACGGGGTTAGATACAGAGTAAAGCTCCCTCTACACTGTCCCCATCAAACACTCCCAGGACAGGTACAGCACGGGGTTAGATACAGAGTAAAGCTCCCTCCACACTGTCACCATCAAACACTCCCAGGACAGGTACACCACGGGGTTAGATACAGAGTAAAGCTCCCTCGACACTGTCCCCGTCAAACACTCCCAGGACAGGGACAGCACGGTGTTAGATACAGAGTAAAGCTCCATCTACACTGTCCCCATCAAACGCTCCCAGGACAGGTACAGCACGGGGAGAGGTACAGAGTAAAGCTCCCTCTACACTGTCCCCATCAAACACTCCCAGGACAGGTACAGCACGGGGTTAGATACAGAGTAAAGCTCCCTCTACACTGTCCCCATCAAACACTCCCAGGACAGGTACAGCACGGGGTTAGATACAGAGTAAAGCTCCCCTACACTGTCCCCATCAAACACTCCCAGGACAGGTACAGCACGGGGTTAGATACAGAGTAAAGCTCCCCCTACACTATCCCCATCAAACACTCCCAGGACAGGTACAGCACGGGGTTAGATACAGAGTAAAGCTCCCTCTACACTGTCCCCATCAAACACTCCCAGGACAGGTACAGCACGGGGTTAGATACAGAGTAAAGCTCCCCCTACACTGTCCCCATCAAACACTCCCAGGACAGGTACAGCACGGGGTTAGATACAGAGTAAAGCTCCCCCTACACTGTCCCCATCAAACACTCCCAGTACAGGTACAGCACGGGGTTAGATACAGAGTAAAGCTCCCTCTACACTGTCCCCATCAAACACTCCCAGGACAGGTACAGCACGGGGTTAGATACAGAGTAAAGCTCCCTCTACACTGTCCCCATCAAACACTCCCAGGACAGGTACAGCACGGGGTTAGATACAGAGTAAAGCTCCCTCTACACTGTCCCCATCAAACACTCCCAGGACAGGTACAGCACGGGGTTAGATACAGAGTAAAGCTCCCCCTACACTGTCCCCATCAAACACTCCCAGGACAGATACAGCACGGGGTTAGATACAGAGTAAAGCTCCCTCTACACTGTCCCCAGCAAACACTCCCAGGACAGGTACAGCACGGCGTTAGATACAGAGTAAAGCTTCCTCTACACTGTCCCCAGCAAACACTCCCAGGATAGGTACAGCACGGGGTTAGATACAGAGTAAAGCTCCCTCTACACTGTCCCCATCAAACACTCCCAGGACAGGTACAGCACGGGGTTAGATACAGAGTAAAGCTCCCTCTACACTGTCCCCATCAAACACTCCCAGGACAGGTACAGCACGGGGTTAGATACAGAGTAAAGCTCCCTCCACACTGTCCCCATCAAACACTCCCAGGACAGGTACAGCACGGGGTTAGATACAGAGTAAAGCTCCCTCGACACTGTCCCCATCAAACACTCCCAGGACAGGTACAGCACGGCATTAGATACAGAGTAAAGCTCCCTCTACACTGTCCCCATCAAACACTCCCAGGACAGGTACAGCACGGGGTTAGATACAGAGTAAAGCTCCCTCTACACTGTCCCCATCAAACACTCCCAGGACAGGTACAGCACGGGGTTAGATACAGAGTAAAGCTCCCTCCACACTGTCACCATCAAACACTCCCAGGACAGGTACACCACGGGGTTAGATACAGAGTAAAGCTCCCTCGACACTGTCCCCGTCAAACACTCCCAGGACAGGGACAGCACGGTGTTAGATACAGAGTAAAGCTCCATCTACACTGTCCCCATCAAACGCTCCCAGGACAGGTACAGCACGGGGAGAGGTACAGAGTAAAGCTCCCTCTACACTGTCCCCATCAAACACTCCCAGGACAGGTACAGCACGGGGTTAGATACAGAGTAAAGCTCCCTCCACACTGTCACCATCAAACACTCCCAGGACAGGTACAGCACGGCGTTAGATACAGAGTAAAGCTCCCTCTACACTGTCCCCGTCAAACACTCCCAGGACAGGTACAGCACGGGGAGAGGTACAGAGTAAAGCTCCCTCTACACTGTCCCCATCAAACACTCCCAGGACAGGTACAGCACGGTGTTAGATACACAGTAAAGCTCCCTCTACACTGTCCCCATCAAACACTCCCAGGACAGGTACAGCACGGGGTTAGATACAGAGTAAAGCTCCCTCGACACTATCCCCATCAAACACTCCCAGGACAGGTACAGCACGGGGTTAGATACAGAGTAAAGCTCCCTCTACACTGTCCCCATCAAACACTCCCAGGACAGGTACAGCATGGGGTTAGATACAGAGTAAAGCTCCCTCTACACTGTCCCCTTCAAACACTCCCAGGACAGGTCCAGCACGGGGTTAGATACAGAGTAAAGCTCCCTCTACACTGTCCCCATCAAACACTCCCAGGACAGATACAGCACGGGGTTAGATACAGAGTAAAGCTCCCTCTACACTGTCCCCAACAAACACTCCCAGGACAGGTACAGGAGGGGGTTAGATACAGAGTAAAGCTCCCTCTACACTGTCCCCATCAAACACTCCCAGGACAGGTACAGCACGGGGTTAGATACAGAGTAAAGCTCCCTCTACACTGTCCCCATCAAACACTCCCAGGACAGGTACAGGAGGGGGTTAGATACAGAGTAAAGCTCCCTCTACACTGTCCCCATCAAACACTCCCAGGACAGGTACAGCACGGGGTTAGATACAGAGTAAAGCTTCCTGAACACTGTCCCCATCAAACACTCCCAGGACAGGTACAGCACAGGGTTAGATACAGAGTAAAGCACCCTCTACACTGTCCCCATCAAACACTCCCAGGACGGGTACAGCACGGGGTTAGATACAGAGTAAAGCTCCCTCTACACGATCCCCATCAAATACTGCCAGGACGGGTACAGCACGGGGTTAGATACAGAGTAAAGCTCCCTCTACCCGGCCCCATCAAACACTCCCAGGACAGGTACAGCACGGGGTTAGATACAGAGTAAAGCTCCCTCTACACTGTCCCCATCAATCACTCCCAGGACAGGTACAGCACGGGGTTAGATACAGAGTAAAACTTCCTGAACACTGTCCCCATCAAACACTCCCAGGACAGGTACAGCACGGGGTTAGATACAGAGTAAAACTCCCTCTACACTGTCCCCATCAAACACTCCCAGGACAGGTACAGCACGGGGTTAGATACAGAGTAAAGCTCCCTCTACACTGTCCCCATCAAACACTCCCAGGACAGGTACAGCACGGGGTTAGATACAGAGTAAAGCTCCCTCTACACTGTCCCCATCAAACACTCCCAGGACAGGTACAGCACGGGGTTAGATACAGAGTAAAGCTCCCCCTACACTGTCCCCATCAAACACTCCCAGGACAGATACAGCACGGGGTTAGATACAGAGTAAAGCTCCCTCTACACTGTCCCCATCAAACACTCCCAGGACAGGTACAGCACGGGGTTAGATACAGAGTAAAGCTCCCTCTACACTGTCCCCATCAAACACTCCCAGGACAGGTACAGCACGGGGTTAGATACAGAGTAAAGCTCCCTCTACACTGTCCCCATCAAACACTCCCAGGACAGGTACAGCACGGGGTTAGATACAGAGTAAAGCTCCCTCTACACTGTCCCCATCAAACACTCCCAGGACAGGTACAGCACGGGGTTAGATACAGAGTAAAGCTCCCTCTACACTGTCCCCATCAAACACTCCCAGGACAGGTACAGCACGGGGTTAGATACAGAGTAAAGCTCCCCCTACACTGTCCCCATCAAACACTCCCAGGACAGATGCAGCACGGGGTTAGATACAGAGTAAAGCTCCCTCTACACTGTCCCCAGCAAACACTCCCAGGACAGGTACAGCACGGGGTTAGATACAGAGTAAAGCTCCCTCTACACTGTCCCCATCAAACACTCCCAGGACAGGTACAGCACGGCATTAGATACAGAGTAAAGCTCCCTCTACACTGTCCCCATCAAACACTCCCAGGACAGGTACAGCACGGGGTTAGATACAGAGTAAAGCTCCCTCTACACTGTCCCCATCAAACACTCCCAGGACAGGTACAGCACGGGGTTAGATACAGAGTAAAGCTCCCTCCACACTGTCACCATCAAACACTCCCAGGACAGGTACACCACGGGGTTAGATCCAGAGTAAAGCTCCCTCGACACTGTCCCCGTCAAACACTCCCAGGACAGGGACAGCACGGTGTTAGATACAGAGTAAAGCTCCATCAACACTGTCCCCATCAAACGCTCCCAGGACAGGTACAGCACGGGGAGAGGTACAGAGTAAAGCTCCCTCTACACTGTCCCCATCAAACACTCCCAGGACAGGTACAGCACGGGGTTAGATACAGAGTAAAGCTCCCTCTACACTGTCCCCATCAAACACTCCCAGGACAGGTACAGCACGGGGTTAGATACAGAGTAAAGCTCCCCCTACACTGTCCCCATCAAACACTCCCAGGACAGGTACAGCACGGGGTTAGATACAGAGTAAAGCTCCCCCTACACTGTCCCCATCAAACACTCCCAGGACAGGTACAGCACGGGGTTAGATACAGAGTAAAGCTCCCTCTACACTGTCCCCATCAAACACTCCCAGGACAGGTACAGCACGGGGTTAGATACAGAGTAAAGCTCCCCCTACACTGTCCCCATCAAACACTCCCAGGACAGGTACAGCACGGGGTTAGATACAGAGTAAAGCTCCCCCTACACTGTCCCCATCAAACACTCCCAGGACAGGTACAGCACGGGGTTAGATACAGAGTAAAGCTCCCTCTACACTGTCCCCATCAAACACTCCCAGGACAGGTACAGCACGGGGTTAGATACAGAGTAAAGCTCCCTCTACACTGTCCCCATCAAACACTCCCAGGACAGGTACAGCACGGGGTTAGATACAGAGTAAAGCTCCCTCTACACTGTCCCCATCAAACACTCCCAGGACAGGTACAGCACGGGGTTAGATACAGAGTAAAGCTCCCCCTACACTGTCCCCATCAAACACTCCCAGGACAGATACAGCACGGGGTTAGATACAGAGTAAAGCTCCCTCTACACTGTCCCCAGCAAACACTCCCAGGACAGGTACAGCACGGCGTTAGATACAGAGTAAAGCTTCCTCTACACTGTCCCCAGCAAACACTCCCAGGATAGGTACAGCACGGGGTTAGATACAGAGTAAAGCTCCCTCTACACTGTCCCCATCAAACACTCCCAGGACAGGTACAGCACGGGGTTAGATACAGAGTAAAGCTCCCTCTACACTGTCCCCATCAAACACTCCCAGGACAGGTACAGCACGGGGTTAGATACAGAGTAAAGCTCCCTCTACACTGTCCCCATCAAACACTCCCAGGACAGGTACAGCACGGGGTTAGATACAGAGTAAAGCTCCCCCTACACTGTCCCCATCAAACACTCCCAGGACAGATACAGCACGGGGTTAGATACAGAGTAAAGCTCCCTCTACACTGTCCCCAGCAAACACTCCCAGGACAGGTACAGCACGGCGTTAGATACAGAGTAAAGCTTCCTCTACACTGTCCCCAGCAAACACTCCCAGGATAGGTACAGCACGGGGTTAGATACAGAGTAAAGCTCCCTCCACACTGTCACCATCAAACACTCCCAGGACAGGTACACAACGGGGTTAGATACAGAGTAAAGCTCCCTCGACACTGTCCCCGTCAAAAACTCCCAGGACAGGGACAGCACGGTGTTAGATACAGAGTAAAGCTCCATCTACACTGTCCCCATCAAACGCTCCCAGGACAGGTACAGCACGGGCAGAGGTACAGAGTAAAGCTCCCTCTACACTGTCCCCATCAAACACTCCCAGGACAGGTACAGCACGGGGTTAGATACAGAGTAAAGCTCCCTCTACACTGTCCCCATCAAACACTCCCAGGACAGGTACAGCACGGGGTTAGATACAGAGTAAAGCTCCCTCTACACTGTCCCCTTCAAACACTCCCAGGACAGGTACAGCACGGGGTTAGATACAGAGTAAAGCTCCCTCTACACTGTCCCCATCAAACACTCCCAGGACAGATACAGCACGGGGTTAGATACAGAGTAAAGCTCCCTCTACACTGTCCCCAACAAACACTCCCAGGACAGGTACAGCACGGGGTTAGATACACAGTAAAGCTCCCTCTACACTGTCCCCATCAAACACTCCCAGGACAGGTACAGCACGGGGTTAGATACAGAGTAAAGCTACCTCTACACTGTCCCCATCAAACACTCCCAGGACCAGTACAGCACGGGATTAGATACACAGTAAAGCTCCCTCTACACTGTCCCCATCAAACACTCCCAGGACAGGTACAGCACGGGGTTAGATACAGAGTAAAGCTCCCTCTACACTGTCCCCAACCAACACTCCCAGGACAGGTACAGGAGGGGGTTAGATACAGAGTAAAGCTCCCTCTACACTGTCCCCATCAAACACTCCCAGGACAGGTACAGCACGGGGTTAGATACAGAGGAAAGCTTCCTGAACACTGTCCCCATCAAACACTCCCAGGACAGGTACAGCACAGGGTTAGATACAGAGTAAAGCACCCTCTACACTGTCCCCATCAAACACTCCCAGGACGGGTCCAGCACGGGGTTAGATACAGAGTAAAGCTCCCTCTACACGATCCCCATCAAATACTGCCAGGACGGGTACAGCACGGGGTTAGATACAGAGTAAAGCTCCCTCTACCCGGCCCCATCAAACACTCCCAGGACAGGTACAGCACGGGGTTAGATACAGAGTAAAGCTCCCTCTACACTGTCCCCATCAATCACTCCCAGGACAGGTACAGCACGGGGTTAGATACAGAGTAAAACTTCCTGAACACTGTCCCCATCAAACACTCCCAGGACAGGTACAGCACGGGGTTAGATACAGAGTAAAACTCCCTCTACACTGTCCCCATCAAACCCTCCCAGGACAGGTACAGCACGGGGTTAGATACAGAGTAAAGCTCCCTCTACACTGTCCCCATCAAACACTCCCAGGACAGGTACAGCACGGGGTTAGATACAGAGTAAAGCTCCCTCTACACTGTCCCCATCAAACACTCCCAGGACAGGTACAGCACGGGGTTAGATACAGAGTAAAGCTCCCCCTACACTGTCCCCATCAAACACTCCCAGGACAGATACAGCACGGGGTTAGATACAGAGTAAAGCTCCCTCTACACTGTCCCCAGCAAACACTCCCAGGACAGGTACAGCACGGTGTTAGATACAGAGTAAAGCTCCCTCCACACTGTCCCCATCAAACACTCCCAGGACAGGTACAGCACGGCGTTAGATACAGAGTAAAGCTTCCTCTACACTGTCCCCAGCAAACACTCCCAGGATAGGTACAGCACGGGGTTAGATACAGAGTAAAGCTCCCTCTACACTGTCCCCATCAAACACTCCCAGGACAGGTACAGCACGGCATTAGATACAGAGTAAAGCTCCCTCTACACTGTCCCCATCAAACACTCCCAGGACAGGTACAGCACGGGGTTAGATACAGAGTAAAGCTCCCTCCACACTGTCACCATCAAATACTCCCAGGACAGGTACACCACGGGGTTAGATACAGAGTAAAGCTCCCTCAACACTGTCCCCGTCAAACACTCCCAGGACAGGGACAGCACGGTGTTAGATACAGAGTAAAGCTCCATCTACACTGTCCCCATCAAACGCTCCCAGGACAGGTACAGCACGGGGAGAGGTACAGAGTGAAGCTCCCTCTACACTGTCCCCATCAAACACTCCCAGGACAGGTACAGCACGGGGTTAGATACAGAGTAAAGCTCCCTCTACACTGTCCCCATCAAACACTCCCAGGACAGGTACAGCACGGGGTTAGATACAGAGTAAAGCTCCCCCTACACTGTCCCCGTCAAACACTCCCAGGACAGGGACAGCACGGTGTTAGATACAGAGTAAAGCTCCATCTACACTGTCCCCATCAAACGCTCCCAGGACAGGTACAGCACGGGGAGAGGTACAGAGTAAAGCTCCCTCTACACTGTCCCCATCAAACATTCCCAGGACAGGTACAGCACGGGGTTAGATACAGAGTAAAGCTCCCTCCACACTGTCACCATCAAACACTCCCAGGACAGGTACAGCACGGCGTTAGATACAGAGTAAAGCTCCCTCTACACTGTCCCCGTCAAACACTCCCAGGACAGGTACAGCACGGGGAGAGGTACAGAGTAAAGCTCCCTCTACACTGTCCCCATCAAACACTCCCAGGAGAGGTACAGCACGGTGTTAGATACACAGTAAAGCTCCCTCTACACTGTCCCCATCAAACACTCCCAGGACAGGTACAGCACGGGGTTAGATACAGAGTAAAGCTCCCTCGACACTATCCCCATCAAACACTCCCAGGACAGGTACAGCACGGGGTTAGATACAGAGTAAAGCTCCCTCTACACTGTCCCCATCAAACACTCCCAGGACAGGTACAGCACGGGGTTAGATACAGAGTAAAGCTCCCTCTACACTGTCCCCATCAAACACTCCCAGGACAGGTACAGCACGGGGTTAGATACAGAGTAAAGCTCCCTCTACACTGTCCCCATCAAACACTCCCAGGACAGATACAGCACGGGGTTAGATACAGAGTAAAGCTCCCTCTACACTGTCCCCAACAAACACTCCCAGGACAGGTACAGCACGGGGTTAGATACAGAGTAAAGCTCCCTCTACACTGTCCCCATCAAACACTCCCAGGACAGGTACAGCACGGGGTTAGATACAGAGTAAAGCTACCTCTACACTGTCCCCATCAAACACTCCCAGGACCAGTACAGCACGGGATTAGATACACAGTAAAGCTCCCTCTACACTGTCCCCATCAAACACTCCCAGGACAGGTACAGCACGGGGTTAGATACAGAGTAAAGCTCCCTCTACACTGTCCCCATCAAACACTCCCAGGACAGGTACAGCAAGGGGTTAGATACAGAGTAAAGCTTCCTGAACACTGTCCCCATCAAACACTCCCAGGACAGGTACAGCACAGGGTTAGATACAGAGTAAAGCACCCTCTACACTGTCCCCATCAAACACTCCCAGGACGGGTACAGCACGGGGTTAGATACAGAGTAAAGCTCCCTCTACACGATCCCCATCAAATACTGCCAGGATGGGTACAGCACGGGGTTAGATACAGAGTAAAGCTCCCTCTACCCGGCCCCATCAAACACTCCCAGGACAGGTACAGCACGGGGTTAGATACAGAGTAAAGCTCCCTCTACACTGTCCCCATCAATCACTCCCAGGACAGGTACAGCACGGGGTTAGATACAGAGTAAAACTTCCTGAACACTGTCCCCATCAAACACTCCCAGGACAGGTACAGCACGGGGTTAGATACAGAGTAAAACTCCCTCTACACTGTCCCCATCAAACACTCCCAGGACAGGTACAGCACGGGGTTAGATACAGAGTAAAGCTCCCTCTACACTGTCCCCATCAAACACTCCCAGGACAGGTACAGCACGGGGTTAGATACAGAGTAAAGCTCCCTCTACACTGTCACGATCAAACACTCCCAGGACAGGTACAGCACGGGGTTAGATACAGAGTAAAGCTCCCTCTACACTGTCCCCATCAAACACTCCCAGGACAGGTACAGCACGGGGTTAGATACAGAGTAAAGCTTCCTCTACACTGTCCCCATCAAACACTCCCAGGACAGGTACAGCACGGGGTTAGATACAGAGTAAAGCTCCAGCTACACTGTCCCCATCAAACACTCGCTGGACAGGTACGGCATGGGGTTAGGTACAGAGTAAAGCTCCCGCTACATAGTCCCCATCAAACAATCCCAGGACAGGTACAGCACGGGGTTAGATACAGAGTAAAGCTCCCTCTACACTGTTCCCATCAAACACTCCCAGGATAGGGACAGCACAGGGTTAGACACAGAGTAAAGCTCCCTCTACACTGTCCCCATCAAACACTCCCAGGACTGGTACAGCACGGGGTTAGATACAGAGTAAAGCTCCCTCTACACTGTCCCCATCAAACACTCCCAGGGCAGGCAATACACAGGGTTAGATACAGAGTAAAGCTCCCTCTACACTGTCCCCATCAAACACTCCCAGGACAGGCAATACACAGGGTTCGATACAGAGTAAAGCTCCCTCTGCACTGTCCCCATCAAACACTCCCAGGACAGGTACAGCACGGGGTTAGATACAGAGTAAAGCTCCCTCTGCACTGTCCCCATCAAACACTCCCAGGACAGGTACAGCACGGGATTAGTTACAGAGTAAAGCTCCCTCTGCACTGTCCCCATCAAACACTCCCAGGACAGGTACAGCACAGGGTTAGATACAGAGTAAAGCTCCCTCTACACTGTCCCCATCAAACACTCCCAGGACAGGTACAGCACGGGGTTAGATACAGAGCAAAGCTCCCTCTACATTGTCCCGATCAAACACTCCCAGGACAGGTACAGCACGGGGTTAGATACAGAGTAAAGCTCCCTCTGCACTGTCCCCATCAAACACTCCCAGGACAGGTACAGCACGGGGTTAGATACAGAGTAAAGCTCCCTCTGCACTGTCCCCATCAAACACTCCCAGGACAGGTACAGCACAGGGTTAGATGCAGATTAAAGCTCCCTCTGCACTGTCCCCATCAAACACTTCCAGGACAGGTACAGCACGGGGTTAGATACAGAGTAAAGCTCCCTCTACACTGTCCCCATCAAACACTCCCAGAACACGTACAGCACGGGTTTAGATACAGAGTAAAGCTCCCTCTACACGATCCCCATCAAATACTGCCAGGACGGGTACAGCACGGGGTTAGATACAGAGTAAAGCTCCCTCTCCACTGTCCCCATCAAACACTCCCAGGACAGGTCCAGCACGGGGTTAGATACAGAGTAAAGCTCCCTCTACCCGGCCCCATCAAACACTCCCAGGACGGGTACAGCACGGGGTTAGATACAGAGTAAAGCTCCCTCTACACTGTCCCCATCAATCACTCCCAGGACAGGTACAGCACGGGGTTAGATACAGAGTAAAACTTCCTGAACACTGTCCCCATCAAACACTCCCAGGACAGGTACAGCACGGGGTTAGATACAGAGTAAAACTCCCTCTTCACTGTCCCCATCAAACACTCCCAGGACAGGTACAGCACGGGGTTAGATACAGAGTAAAGCTCCCTCTACACTGTCCCGATCAAACACTCCCAGGACAGGTACTGCACGGGGTTAGATACAGAGTAAAGCTCCCTCTACACTGTCCCCATCAAACACTCCCAGGACAGGTACAGCACGGGGTTAGATACAGAGTAAAGCTCCCTCTACTCTGTCCCCATCAAACACTCCCAGGACAGGTACAGCACGGGGTTAGATACAGAGTAAAGCTCCTGCTACACTGTCCCCATCAAACACTCGCTGGACAGGTACGGCATGGGGTTAGGTACAGAGTAAAGCTCCCGCTACATAGTCCCCATCAAACAATCCCAGGACAGGTACAGCACGGGGTTAGATACAGATGAAAGCTTCCTGAACACTGTCCCCATCAAACACTCCCAGGACAGGTACAGCACGGGGTTAGATACAGAGTAAAGCTCCCTCTACACTGTCCCCATCAAACACTCCCAGGACAGTTACAGCACGGGGTTAGATACAGAGTAAAGCTCGCTCAACACTGTCCCCATCAAACACTCCCAGGACAGACAATACACAGGGTTAGATACAGAGTAAAGCTCCCTCTGCACTGTCCCCATCAAACACTCCCAGGACAGGTACAGCACGGGGTAAGAGACAGAGTAATGCTCCCTCTACATTGTCCCCATCAAACACTCCCAGGACAGGTACAGCATGGGGTTCGATACAGAGTAAAGCTCCCTCTACACTGTCCCCATCAACCACTCCCAGGGCAGGCAATACACAGGGTTAGATACAGAGTAAAGCTCCCTCTACACTGTCCCCATCAAACACTCCCAGGACAGGTACAGCACGGGGTTAGATACAGAGTAAAGCTCCCTCTACACTGTCCCCATCAAACACTCCCAGGACAGGTACAGCAAGGGATTAGATACAGATTAAAGCTCCCTCTGCACTGTCCCCATCAAACACTCCCAGGACAGGTACAGCACAGGGTTAGATACAGAGTAAAGCTCCCTCTACACTGTCCCCATCAAACACTCCCAGGACAGGTACAGCACGGGGTTAGATACAGAGCAAAGCTCCCTCTACATTGTCCCCATCAAACACTCTCAGGGCAGGCAATACACAGGGTTAGATACAGAGTAAAGCTCCCTCTACACTGTCCCCATCAAACACTACCAGGACAGGCAATACACAGGGTTAGATACAGACTAAAGCTCCCTCTGCACTGTCCCCATCAAACACTCCCAGGACAGGTACAGCACGGGGTTAGATACAGAGTAAAGCTCCCTGTGCACTGTCCCCATCAAACACTCCCAGGACAGGTACAGCACGGGGTTAGATACAGAGTAAAGCTCCTGCTACACTGTCCCCATCAAACACTCGCTGTACAGGTACGGCATGTGGTTAGGTACAGAGTAAAGCTCCCGCTACATAGTCCCCATCAAACAATCCCAGGACAGGTACAGCACGGGGTTAGATACAGATGAAAGCTTCCTGAACACTGTCCCCATCAAACACTCCCAGGACAGGTACAGCACGGGGTTAGATACAGAGTAAAGCTCCCTCTACACTGTCCCCATCAAACTCTCCCAGGACAGGTACAGCACGGGGTTAGATACAGAGTAAAGCTCCCTCTACACTGTCCCCATCAAACACTCCCAGGACTGGTACAGCACGGGGTTAGATACAGAGTAAAGCTCCCTGTACACTGTCCCCATCATCACTCCCAGGACAGGTACAGCACGGGATTAGATACAGAGTAAAGCTCCCTCTACACTGTCCCCATCAAACACTCCCAGGGCAGGCAATACACAGGGTTAGATACAGAGTAAAGCTCGCTCTACACTGTCCCCATCAAACACTCCCAGGACAGGCAATACACAGGGTTAGATACAGAGTAAAGCTCCCTCTGCACTGTCCCCATCAAACACTCCCAGGACAGGTACAGCACGGGGTTAGATACAGAGTAAAGCTCCCTCTACACTGTCCCCATCAAACACTCCCAGGACAGGTACAGCACGGGGTTAGATACAGAGTAAAACTCCCGCTACACTGTCCCCAACAAACACTCCCAGGACAGGTACAGCACGGGGTTAGATACGGAGTAAAGCTTCCTGAACACTGTCCCCATCAAACACTCCCAGGACAGGTACAGCACGGGGTTAGATACAGAGTAAAACTCCCTCTACACTGTCCCCATCAAACACTCCCAGGACAGGTACAGCACGGGGTTAGATACAGAGTAAAGCTCCCTCTACACTGTCCCCATCAAACACTCCCAGGACAGGTACAGCACGGGGTTAGATACAGAGTAAAGCTCCCTCTACACTGTCCCGATCAAACACTCCCAGGACAGGTACAGCACGGGGTTAGATACAGAGTAAAGCTCCCTCTACACTGTCCCCATCAAACACTCCCAGGACAGGTACAGCACGGGGTTAGATACAGAGTAAAGCTCCCTCTACACTGTCCCCATCAAACACTCCCAGGACAGGTACAGCACGGGGTTAGATACAGAGTAAAGCTCCAGCTACACTGTCCCCATCAAACACTCGCTGGACAGGTACGGCATGGGGTTAGGTACAGAGTAAAGCTCCCGCTACATAGTCCCCATCAAACAATCCCAGGACAGGTACAGCACGGGGTTAGATACAGAGTAAAGCTCCCTCTACACTGTTCCCATCAAACACTCCCAGGATAGGTACAGCACAGGGTTAGACACAGAGTAAAGCTCCCTCTGCACTGTCCCCATCAAACACTCCCAGGACTGGTACAGCACGGGGTTAGATACAGAGTAAAGCTCCCTCTACACTGTCCCCATCAAACACTCCCAGGGCAGGCAATACACAGGGTTAGATACAGAGTAAAGCTCCCTCTACACTGTCCCCATCAAACACTCCCAGGACAGGCAATACACAGGGTTCGATACAGAGTAAAGCTCCCTCTGCACTGTCCCCATCAAACACTCCCAGGACAGGTACAGCACGGGGTTAGATACAGAGTAAAGCTCCCTCTGCACTGTCCCCATCAAACACTCCCAGGACAGGTACAGCACGGGATTAGTTACAGAGTAAAGCTCCCTCTGCACTGTCCCCATCAAACACTCCCAGGACAGGTACAGCACAGGGTTAGATACAGAGTAAAGCTCCCTCTACACTGTCCCCATCAAACACTCCCAGGACAGGTACAGCACGGGGTTAGATACAGAGCAAAGCTCCCTCTACATTGTCCCGATCAAACACTCCCAGGACAGGTACAGCACGGGGTTAGATACAGAGTAAAGCTCCCTCTGCACTGTCCCCATCAAACACTCCCAGGACAGGTACAGCACGGGGTTAGATACAGAGTAAAGCTCCCTCTGCACTGTCCCCATCAAACACTCCCAGGACAGGTACAGCACAGGGTTAGATGCAGAGTAAAGCTCCCTCTGCACTGTCCCCATCAAACACTTCCAGGACAGGTACAGCACGGGGTTAGATACAGAGTAAAGCTCCCTCTACACTGTCCCCATCAAACACTCCCAGAACACGTACAGCACGGGTTTAGATACAGAGTAAAGCTCCCTCTACACGATCCCCATCAAATACTGCCAGGACGGGTACAGCACGGGGTTAGATACAGAGTAAAGCTCCCTCTACACTGTCCCCATCAAACACTCCCAGGACAGGTCCAGCACGGGGTTAGATACAGAGTAAAGCTCCCTCTACCCGGCCCCATCAAACACTCCCAGGACGGGTACAGCACGGGGTTAGATACAGAGTAAAGCTCCCTCTACACTGTCCCCATCAATCACTCCCAGGACAGGTACAGCACGGGGTTAGATACAGAGTAAAACTTCCTGAACACTGTCCCCATCAAACACTCCCAGGACAGGTACAGCACGGGGTTAGATACAGAGTAAAACTCCCTCTTCACTGTCCCCATCAAACACTCCCAGGACAGGTACAGCACGGGGTTAGATACAGAGTAAAGCTCCCTCTACACTGTCCCCATCAAACACTCCCAGGACAGATACAGCACGGGGTTAGATACAGAGTAAAGCTCCCTCTACACTGTCCCGATCAAACACTCCCAGGACAGGTACTGCACGGGGTTAGATACAGAGTAAAGCTCCTTCTACACTGTCCCCATCAAACACTCCCAGGACAGGTACAGCACGGGGTTAGATAGAGTAAAGCTCCCTCTACACTGTCCCCATCAAACACTCCCAGGACAGGTACAGCACGGGGTTAGATACAGAGTAAAGCTCCTGCTACACTGTCCCCATCAAACACTCGCTGGACAGGTACGGCATGGGGTTAGGTACAGAGTAAAGCTCCCGCTACATAGTCCCCATCAAACAATCCCAGGACAGGTACAGCACGGGGTTAGATACAGATGAAAGCTTCCTGAACACTGTCCCCATCAAACACTCCCAGGACAGGTACAGCACGGGGTTAGATACAGAGTAAAGCTCCCTCTACACTGTCCCCATCAAACACTCCCAGGACAGTTACAGCACGGGGTTAGATACAGAGTAAAGCTCCCTCTACACTGTCCCCATCAAACACTCCCAGGACAGGTACAGCACGGGGTTAGATACAGAGTAAAGCTCCCTCTACACTGTTCCCATCAAACACTCCCAGACAGGTACAGCACGGGGTTAGATACAGAGTAAAGCTCCCTCTACACTGTCCCCATCATCACTCCCAGGACAGGTACAGCACGGGATTAGATACAGAGTAAAGCTCCAGCTACACTGTCCCCATCAAACACTCGCTGGACAGGTACGGCATGGGGTTAGGTACAGAGTAAATCTCCCGCTACATAGTCCCCATCAAACAATCCCAGGACAGGTACAGCACAGGGTTAGATACAGATGAAAGCTTCGTGAACACTGTCCGCATCAAACACTCCCAGGACAGGTACAGCACGGGGTTAGATACAGAGTAAAGCTCCCTCTACACTGTCCCCATCAAACACTCCAAGGACCGGTACAGCACGGGGTTAGATACAGAGTAAAGCTCCCTCTACACTGTTCCCATCAAACACTCCCAGGACAGGTACAGCACGGGGTTAGATACAGAGTAAAGCTCCCTCTACACTGTCCCCATCAAACACTCCCAGGACTGGTACAGCACGGGGTTAGATACAGAGTAAAGCTCGCTCAACACTGTCCCCATCAAACACTCCCAGGACAGACAATACACAGGGTTAGATACAGAGTAAAGCTCCCTCTACACTGTCCCCATCAAACACTCCCAGGACAGGTACAGCACGGGGTAAGAGACAGAGTAAAGCTCCCTCTACATTGTCCCCATCAAACACTCCCAGGACAGGTACAGCATGGGGTTCGATACAGAGTAAAGCTCCCTCTACACTGTCCCCATCAACCACTCCCAGGGTAGGCAATACACAGGGTTAGATACAGAGTAAAGCTCCCTCTACACTGTCCCCATCAAACACTCCCAGGACAGGTACAGCACGGGGTTAGATACAGAGTAAAGCTCCCTCTACACTGTCCCCATCAAACACTCCCAGGACAGGTACAGCACGGGGTTAGATACAGAGTAAAGCTCCCTCTACACTGTCCCCATCAAACATTCCCTGGACAGGTACAGCACGGGGTTAGATACAGAGTAAAGCTCCCTCTACACTGTCCCCATCAAACACTCCCAGGGCAGGCAATACACAGGGTTAGATACAGAGTAAAGCTCGCTCTACACTGTCCCCATCAAACACTCCCAGGACAGGCAATACACAGGGTTAGATACAGAGTAAAGCTCCCTCTACACTGTCCCCATCAAACACTCCCAGGACAGGTACAGCACGGGGTTCGATACAGAGTAAAGCTCCCTCTACACTGTCCCCATCAAACACTCCCAGGACAGGTACAGCACGGGGTTCGATACAGAGTAAAGCTCCCTCTACACTGTCCCCATCAAACACTCCCAGGACAGGTACAGCACAGGGTTAGATACAGAGTAAAGCTCCCTCTACACTGTCCCCATCAAACACTCCCAGGACAGGTACAGCACGGGGTTAGACACAGAGTAAAGCTCCCTCTACACTGTCCCCATCAAACACTCCCAGGACAGGTACAGCACAGGGTTAGATACAGAGTAAAGCTCCCTCTACACTGTCCCCATCAAACACTCCCAGGACAGGTACAGCACGGGGTTAGATACAGAGTAAAGCTCCCTCTACACTGTCCCCATCAAACACTCCCAGGACAGGTACAGCACGGGGTTAGATACAGAGTAAAGCTCCCTCTACACTGTCCCCATCAAACACTCCCAGGACAGGTACAGCACGTGGTTAGATACAGAGTAAAGCTCCCTCTACACTGTCCCCAGCAAACACTCCCAGGACAGGTACAGCACGGGGTTAGATACAGGGTAAAGCTCCCTCTACACTGTCCCCAGCAAACACTCCCAGGACAGGTACAGCACGGGGTTAGATACAGAGTAAAGCTCCCTCTACACTGTCCCCATCAAACACTCCCAGGACAGGTACAGCACGGGGTTAGATACAGAGTAAAGCTCCCTCTACACTGTCCCCATCAAACACTCCCAGGACAGGTACAGCACGGGGTTAGATACAGAGTAAAGCTCCCTCTACACTGTCCCCATCAAACACTCCCAGGACAGGTACAGCACAGGGTTAGATACAGAGTAAAGCTCCCTCTACACTGTCCCCATCAAACACTCCCAGGACAGGTACAGCACGGGGTTAGATACAGAGTAAAGCTCCTGCTACACTGTCCCCATCAAACACTCGCTGTACAGGTACGGCATGTGGTTAGGTACAGAGTAAAGCTCCCGCTACATAGTCCCCATCAAACAATCCCAGGACAGGTACAGCACGGGGTTAGATACAGATGAAAGCTTCCTGAACACTGTCCCCATCAAACACTCCCAGGACAGGTACAGCACGGGGTTAGATACAGAGTAAAGCTCCCTCTACACTGTCCCCATCAAACTCTCCCAGGACAGGTACAGCACGGGGTTAGATACAGAGTAAAGCTCCCTCTACACTGTCCCCATCAAACACTCCCAGGACTGGTACAGCACGGGGTTAGATACAGAGTAAAGCTCCCTGTACACTGTCCCCATCATCACTCCCAGGACAGGTACAGCACGGGATTAGATACAGAGTAAAGCTCCCTCTACACTGTCCCCATCAAACACTCCCAGGGCAGGCAATACACAGGGTTAGATACAGAGTAAAGCTCGCTCTACACTGTCCCCATCAAACACTCCCAGGACAGGCAATACACAGGGTTAGATACAGAGTAAAGCTCCCTCTGCACTGTCCCCATCAAACACTCCCAGGACAGGTACAGCACGGGGTTAGATACAGAGTAAAGCTCCCTCTACACTGTCCCCATCAAACACTCCCAGGACAGGTACAGCACGGGGTTAGATACAGAGTAAAACTCCCGCTACACTGTCCCCAACAAACACTCCCAGGACAGGTACAGCACGGGGTTAGATACGGAGTAAAGCTTCCTGAACACTGTCCCCATCAAACACTCCCAGGACAGGTACAGCACGGGGTTAGATACAGAGTAAAACTCCCTCTACACTGTCCCCATCAAACACTCCCAGGACAGGTACAGCACGGGGTTAGATACAGAGTAAAGCTCCCTCTACACTGTCCCCATCAAACACTCCCAGGACAGGTACAGCACGGGGTTAGATACAGAGTAAAGCTCCCTCTACACTGTCCCGATCAAACACTCCCAGGACAGGTACAGCACGGGGTTAGATACAGAGTAAAGCTCCCTCTACACTGTCCCCATCAAACACTCCCAGGACAGGTACAGCACGGGGTTAGATACAGAGTAAAGCTCCCTCTACACTGTCCCCATCAAACACTCCCAGGACAGGTACAGCACGGGGTTAGATACAGAGTAAAGCTCCAGCTACACTGTCCCCATCAAACACTCGCTGGACAGGTACGGCATGGGGTTAGGTACAGAGTAAAGCTCCCGCTACATAGTCCCCATCAAACAATCCCAGGACAGGTACAGCACGGGGTTAGATACAGAGTAAAGCTCCCTCTACACTGTTCCCATCAAACACTCCCAGGATAGGTACAGCACAGGGTTAGACACAGAGTAAAGCTCCCTCTGCACTGTCCCCATCAAACACTCCCAGGACTGGTACAGCACGGGGTTAGATACAGAGTAAAGCTCCCTCTACACTGTCCCCATCAAACACTCCCAGGGCAGGCAATACACAGGGTTAGATACAGAGTAAAGCTCCCTCTACACTGTCCCCATCAAACACTCCCAGGACAGGCAATACACAGGGTTCGATACAGAGTAAAGCTCCCTCTGCACTGTCCCCATCAAACACTCCCAGGACAGGTACAGCACGGGGTTAGATACAGAGTAAAGCTCCCTCTGCACTGTCCCCATCAAACACTCCCAGGACAGGTACAGCACGGGATTAGTTACAGAGTAAAGCTCCCTCTGCACTGTCCCCATCAAACACTCCCAGGACAGGTACAGCACAGGGTTAGATACAGAGTAAAGCTCCCTCTACACTGTCCCCATCAAACACTCCCAGGACAGGTACAGCACGGGGTTAGATACAGAGCAAAGCTCCCTCTACATTGTCCCGATCAAACACTCCCAGGACAGGTACAGCACGGGGTTAGATACAGAGTAAAGCTCCCTCTGCACTGTCCCCATCAAACACTCCCAGGACAGGTACAGCACGGGGTTAGATACAGAGTAAAGCTCCCTCTGCACTGTCCCCATCAAACACTCCCAGGACAGGTACAGCACAGGGTTAGATGCAGAGTAAAGCTCCCTCTGCACTGTCCCCATCAAACACTTCCAGGACAGGTACAGCACGGGGTTAGATACAGAGTAAAGCTCCCTCTACACTGTCCCCATCAAACACTCCCAGAACACGTACAGCACGGGTTTAGATACAGAGTAAAGCTCCCTCTACACGATCCCCATCAAATACTGCCAGGACGGGTACAGCACGGGGTTAGATACAGAGTAAAGCTCCCTCTACACTGTCCCCATCAAACACTCCCAGGACAGGTCCAGCACGGGGTTAGATACAGAGTAAAGCTCCCTCTACCCGGCCCCATCAAACACTCCCAGGACGGGTACAGCACGGGGTTAGATACAGAGTAAAGCCTCCTCTACACTGTCCCCATCAATCACTCCCAGGACAGGTACAGCACGGGGTTAGATACAGAGTAAAACTTCCTGAACACTGTCCCCATCAAACACTCCCAGGACAGGTACAGCACGGGGTTAGATACAGAGTAAAACTCCCTCTTCACTGTCCCCATCAAACACTCCCAGGACAGGTACAGCACGGGGTTAGATACAGAGTAAAGCTCCCTCTACACTGTCCCCATCAAACACTCCCAGGACAGATACAGCACGGGGTTAGATACAGAGTAAAGCTCCCTCTACACTGTCCCGATCAAACACTCCCAGGACAGGTACTGCACGGGGTTAGATACAGAGTAAAGCTCCTTCTACACTGTCCCCATCAAACACTCCCAGGACAGGTACAGCACGGGGTTAGATAGAGTAAAGCTCCCTCTACACTGTCCCCATCAAACACTCCCAGGACAGGTACAGCACGGGGTTAGATACAGAGTAAAGCTCCTGCTACACTGTCCCCATCAAACACTCGCTGGACAGGTACGGCATGGGGTTAGGTACAGAGTAAAGCTCCCGCTACATAGTCCCCATCAAACAATCCCAGGACAGGTACAGCACGGGGTTAGATACAGATGAAAGCTTCCTGAACACTGTCCCCATCAAACACTCCCAGGACAGGTACAGCACGGGGTTAGATACAGAGTAAAGCTCCCTCTACACTGTCCCCATCAAACACTCCCAGGACAGTTACAGCACGGGGTTAGATACAGAGTAAAGCTCCCTCTACACTGTCCCCATCAAACACTCCCAGGACAGGTACAGCACGGGGTTAGATACAGAGTAAAGCTCCCTCTACACTGTTCCCATCAAACACTCCCAGACAGGTACAGCACGGGGTTAGATACAGAGTAAAGCTCCCTCTACACTGTCCCCATCATCACTCCCAGGACAGGTACAGCACGGGATTAGATACAGAGTAAAGCTCCAGCTACACTGTCCCCATCAAACACTCGCTGGACAGGTACGGCATGGGGTTAGGTACAGAGTAAATCTCCCGCTACATAGTCCCCATCAAACAATCCCAGGACAGGTACAGCACAGGGTTAGATACAGATGAAAGCTTCGTGAACACTGTCCGCATCAAACACTCCCAGGACAGGTACAGCACGGGGTTAGATACAGAGTAAAGCTCCCTCTACACTGTCCCCATCAAACACTCCAAGGACCGGTACAGCACGGGGTTAGATACAGAGTAAAGCTCCCTCTACACTGTTCCCATCAAACACTCCCAGGACAGGTACAGCACGGGGTTAGATACAGAGTAAAGCTCCCTCTACACTGTCCCCATCAAACACTCCCAGGACTGGTACAGCACGGGGTTAGATACAGAGTAAAGCTCGCTCAACACTGTCCCCATCAAACACTCCCAGGACAGACAATACACAGGGTTAGATACAGAGTAAAGCTCCCTCTGCACTGTCCCCATCAAACACTCCCAGGACAGGTACAGCACGGGGTAAGAGACAGAGTAAAGCTCCCTCTACATTGTCCCCATCAAACACTCCCAGGACAGGTACAGCATGGGGTTCGATACAGAGTAAAGCTCCCTCTACACTGTCCCCATCAACCACTCCCAGGGTAGGCAATACACAGGGTTAGATACAGAGTAAAGCTCCCTCTACACTGTCCCCATCAAACACTCCCAGGACAGGTACAGCACGGGGTTAGATACAGAGTAAAGCTCCCTCTACACTGTCCCCATCAAACACTCCCAGGACAGGTACAGCACGGGGTTAGATACAGAGTAAAGCTCCCTCTACACTGTCCCCATCAAACATTCCCTGGACAGGTACAGCACGGGGTTAGATACAGAGTAAAGCTCCCTCTACACTGTCCCCATCAAACACTCCCAGGGCAGGCAATACACAGGGTTAGATACAGAGTAAAGCTCCCTCTACACTGTCCCCATCAAACACTCCCAGGACAGGTACAGCACGGGGTTCGATACAGAGTAAAGCTCCCTCTACACTGTCCCCATCAAACACTCCCAGGACAGGTACAGCACGGGGTTCGATACAGAGTAAAGCTCCCTCTACACTGTCCCCATCAAACACTCCCAGGACAGGTACAGCACAGGGTTAGATACAGAGTAAAGCTCCCTCTACACTGTCCCCATCAAACACTCCCAGGACAGGTACAGCACGGGGTTAGACACAGAGTAAAGCTCCCTCTACACTGTCCCCATCAAACACTCCCAGGACAGGTACAGCACAGGGTTAGATACAGAGTAAAGCTCCCTCTACACTGTCCCCATCAAACACTCCCAGGACAGGTACAGCACGGGGTTAGATACAGAGTAAAGCTCCCTCTACACTGTCCCCATCAAACACTCCCAGGACAGGTACAGCACGGGGTTAGATACAGAGTAAAGCTCCCTCTACACTGTCCCCATCAAACACTCCCAGGACAGGTACAGCACGTGGTTAGATACAGAGTAAAGCTCCCTCTACACTGTCCCCAGCAAACACTCCCAGGACAGGTACAGCACGGGGTTAGATACAGGGTAAAGCTCCCTCTACACTGTCCCCAGCAAACACTCCCAGGACAGGTACAGCACGGGGTTAGATACAGAGTAAAGCTCCCTCTACACTGTCCCCATCAAACACTCCCAGGACAGGTACAGCACGGGGTTAGATACAGAGTAAAGCTCCCTCTACACTGTCCCCATCAAACACTCCCAGGACAGGTACAGCACGGGGTTAGATACAGAGTAAAGCTCCCTCTACACTGTCCCCATCAAACACTCCCAGGACAGGTACAGCACAGGGTTAGATACAGAGTAAAGCTCCCTCTACACTGTCCCCATCAAACACTCCCAGGACAGGTACAGCACGGGGTTAGATACAGAGTAAAGCTCCCTCTACACTGTCCCCATCAAACACTCCCAGGACAGGTACAGCACGGGGTTAGATACAGAGTAAAGCTCCCTCTACACTGTCCCCATCAAACACTCCCAGGACAGGTACAGCACGTGGTTAGATACAGAGTAAAGCTCCCTCTACACTGTCCCCAGCAAACACTCCCAGGACAGGTACAGCACGGGATTAGATACAGGGTAAAGCTCCCTCTACACTGTCCCCAGCAAACACTCCCAGGACAGGTACAGCACGGGGTTAGATACAGAGTAAAGCTCCCTCTACACTGTCCCCATCAAACACTCCCAGGACAGGTACAGCACGGGGTTAGATACAGAGTAAAGCTCCCTCTACACTGTCCCCATCAAACACTCCCAGGACAGGTACAGCACGGGGTTAGATACAGAGTAAAGCTCCCTCTACACTGTCCCCATCAAACACTCCCAGGACAGGTACAGCACAGGGTTAGATACAGAGTAAAGCTCCCTCTACACTGTCCCCATCAAACACTCCCAGGACAGGTACAGCACGGGGTTAGATACAGAGTAAAGCTCCCTCTACACTGTCCCCATCAAACACTCCCAGGACAGGTACAGCACGGGGTTAGATACAGAGTAAAGCTCCCTCTACACTGTCCCCATCAAACACTCCCAGGACAGGTACAGCACGTGGTTAGATACAGAGTAAAGCTCCCTCTACACTGTCCCCAGCAAACACTCCCAGGACAGGTACAGCACGGGGTTAGATACAGGGTAAAGCTCCCTCTACACTGTCCCCATCAAACACTCCCAGGACAGGTACAGCACGGGGTTAGATACAGAGTAAAGCTACCCCTACACTGTCCCCATCCAACACTCCCAGGACAGGTACAGCACGGGGTTAGATACGGAGTAAAGCTTGACCCCGAATTTGTTGTCACAATGTACATCAGGTGAGACCGGACGCTGTTCCTTGCTATACAGATGTAACACTGCCATTTGCCACAAACAGCAGCCAGTGCTATCTCTAGGTGGAACAGGCTGCTCGGTGTCAGGTCCGGGGCAGTTGCTGACTCTGGCATTATGTTCATCAGTGACAGTCAAAATAAATTGAATGTGGGACCCTTACAGCCAGCAGAAAAGTCAGTATCTGTGTTTGATGTTTTTTATTCCGTGAGAAATCTTTAAAATTTAATATGTTCCCAGAAACAAAAAAGTTGAAGCGAGCTTTCCCAAAGTAAACATGCAACAGGCGAGGGGAATGAGATCGAGCTGGGAATCACCTGAGCTCAGTCTAAGCCTCTGGATTGGTCACCAATTGACCGATAGAACAAGAGGGGGAAAGTTAACATATTACTCGGGCTGGAAATCGCGTCCCAGACGTTCAATTTCATCCAGAAAAAAGTCCATGTCCTCCCACCTGACCTGTGGACTGATCAGGACCTGTCGGAAGAAGTTCACTTTTGCCCCATGGCGCTGGTAGCCAACCATCATGCTGCCTCGCTTCATCATTCGCTCCTTGATAAACGGAGCCACCTGGGGGGAGAAAAAACAAAAATGGCCAATTCATCAGTTTAAGAAATATTTTTATTCATACATTTTCCAATATAACATCTGTCCATTCTCCCCACTAACCCAATAGAAACAACCAATCCCCAATATCAACCCCCCCCAAACATCTGGCCCAACTCCCTGAAATCGGAGGTGAACAGCTGCCACTTAAGGTAGAACCTGTCAGCTGACCTTCTCATTACATACTTGCTTTTCTTCAGTATAAAAACACCATTAGGTCGCTTAACCACCTCACAGCAATTGGGCCGGGCTGAAGCCTTCCAGCC
This sequence comes from Scyliorhinus torazame, assembly GCF_047496885.1. Lineage (NCBI taxonomy): Eukaryota > Metazoa > Chordata > Chondrichthyes > Carcharhiniformes > Scyliorhinidae > Scyliorhinus > Scyliorhinus torazame. The sequence continues at coordinate 37,480,534 of NC_092738.1, forward strand.
AAGAGGCGCCTTCGGGAAAGTGAAGGCAAGAGCATCCGCCTTCGTCCCTGCAACTCCGCTAAGTCTGAGATCCAAATAATAGTCACCAAAGGGCTTGCTTCCAAATCAACCCCAAGTATTCTTGACCCAGAAGCTCATGAGCTTAGCGCAGGACCATAACATACGTGTGTAATGCGCCGGGCCCTGAGAGCACCACTTGCACCTATCTTATATGTCCATGAAAAACCCATTCATTTGTGGCCGAGTCAAATTGCCCTATGCACCACCCTAAAATCAATCAGGCTAGGCGAGCGTACGAGGAGGTAGAGTTCACTCTGTAGAGCCTTCGCTCCACACCCCTCCTTCAAACTACAGGTCCAACTCCTCCTCCCATTTCCTTTTAATCTCATCCAACAGGATCTGCTCCGCCGACACCAGCCAACCACAGATCTCCGACACCCTTCCCTCGCCAACATCAACCACCGAGAGGACTCTGTCTATCAACAAGGGTGGTTGGGGGGGCCCAAAGGGAAGTGACATCCTTGTGCACAAAGTCTCGTAGTACCAAAACTGTTTGGGAAGTTTCCACTTCGCCAGCCACTCGTTAACACAAGCTAACTTACCACCAACACAAGTCACCAAACTGCCCTAACCCCTCCTGCCTACAAGGTCCGAAGGACTAATCCGCCAGCACAAAACAATGGTTTCCACAAACTGGGGCCAGCACCGACATAGCACCCAGTGTCAAGTGCCGTCTAACCTGTCCCCATATTTTCAAGGTAGCCGCCACCACCAGATTGGCAGTCTACTTCATCAGGAAAAACGCAATGGGAGTGTGATAACCCACTGTACCCAGTCCCAGAGTGTGAAAGGACAGTGTGATAACCCACTGTGCCCAGTCCCAGAGTGTGAAAGGACAGTGCGATAACCCACTGTACCCAGTCCCAGAGTGTGAAAGGACAGTGTGATAACCCACTGTGCCCAGTTCCAGAGTGTGAAAGGACAGTGTGATAACCCACTGTACCCAGTCCCAGAGTGTGAAAGGACAGTGAGATAACCCACTGTGCCCAGTCCCAGAGTGTGAAAGGACAGTGTGATAACCCACTGTACCCAGTCCCAGAGTGTGAAAGGACAGTGTGATAACCCACTGAACCCATTCCAGAGTGTGAAAGGACAGTGTGATAACCCACTGTACCCAGTCCCAGAGTGTGAAAGGACAGTGTGATAAACCACTGTACCCAGTCCCAGAGTGTGAAAGGACAGTGTGATAACCCACTGTGCCCAGTCCCAGAGTGTGAAAGGACAGTGCGATAACCCACTGTACCCAGTCCCAGAGTGTGAAAGGACAGTGTAATAACCCACTGTACCCAGTCCCAGAGTGTGAAAGGACAGTGTGATAACTCACTGTACCCAGTCCCAGAGTGTGAAAGGACAGTGTGATAACCCACTGTACCCAGTCCCAGAGTGTGAAAGGACAGTGTGATAACCCACTGTACCCAGTCCCAGAGTGTGAAAGGACAGTGTGATAACCCACTGTACCCAGTCCCAGAGTGTGAAAGGACAGTGTGATAACCCACTGTACCCAGTCCCAGAGTGTGAAAGGACAGTGTGATAACCCACTGTACCCAGTCCCAGAGTGTGAAAGGACAGTGTGATAACCCACTGTGCCCAGTCCCAGAGTGTGAAAGGACAGTGTGATAACCCACTGTACCCAGTCCCAGAGTGTGAAAGGACAGTGTGATAACCCACTGTACCCAGTCCCAGAGTGTGAAAGGTCAGTGTGATAACCCACTGTACCCAGTCCCAGAGTGTGAAAGGATAGTGTGATAACCCACTGTACCCAGTCCCAGAGTGTGAAAGGACAGTGTGATAACCCACTGTACCCAGTCCCAGAGTGTGAAAGGATAGTGTGATAACCCACTGTACCCAGTCCCAGAGTGTGAAAGGACAGTGTGATAACCCACTGTACCCAGTCCCAGAGTGTGAAAGGACAGTGTGATAACCCACTGTACCCAGTCCCAGAGTGTGAAAGGACAGTGTGATAACCCTCTGTACCCAGTCCCAGAGTGTGAAAGGACAGTGCGATAACCCACTGTATCCAGTCCCAGAGTGTGAAAGGACAGTGTGATAACCCACTGTACCCAGTCCCAGAGTGTGAAAAGACTGTGATAACCCACTGTACCCAGTCCCAGAGTGTGAAAGGACAGTGCGATAACCCACTGTACCCAGTCCCAGAGTGTGAAAGGAGTGTGATAACCCACTGTACCCAGTCCCAGAGTGTGAAAGGACAGTGTGATAACTCACTGTACCCAGTCCCAGAGTGTGAAAGGACAGTGTGATAACCCACTGTACCCAGTCCCAGAGTGTGAAAGGACAGTGTGATAACCCACTGTACCCAGTCCCAGAGTGTGAAAGGACAGTGTGATAACCCACTGTACCCAGTCCCAGAGTGTGAAAGGACAGTGTGATAACCCACTGTACCCAGTCCCAGAGTGTGAAAGGACAGTGTGATAACCCACTGTACCCAGTCCCAGAGTGTGAAAGGACAGTGTGATAACCCACTGTGCCCAGTCCCAGAGTGTGAAAGGACAGTGTGATAACCCACTGTACCCAGTCCCAGAGTGTGAAAGGACAGTGTGATAACCCACTGTACCCAGTCCCAGAGTGTGAAAGGACAGTGTGATAACCCACTGTGCCCAGTCCCAGAGTGTGAAAGGACAGTGCGATAACCCACTGTGCCCAGTCCCAGAGTGTGAAAGGACAGCGCGATAACCCACCGTACCCAGTCCCGGAGTGTGAAAGGACTGTGCGATAACCCACTGTCCCCAGTCCCAGAGTGTGAAAGGACAGTGTGATAACCCACTGTACCCAGTCCCAGAGTGTGAAAGGTCAGTGTGATAACCCACTGTACCCAGTTCCAGAGTGTGAAAGGACAGTGTGATAACCCACTGTACCCAGTCCCAGAGTGTGAAAGGACAGTGTGATAACCCTCTGTACCCAGTCCCAGAGTGTGAAAGGACAGTGTGATAACCCACTGTACCCAGTCCCAGAGTGTGAAAGGACAGTGTGATAACCCACTGTACCCAGTCCCAGAGTGTGAAAGGACAGTGTGATAACCCACTGTACCCAGTCCCAGAGTGTGAAAGGACAGTGTGATAACCCACTGTGCCCAGTCCCAGAGTGTGAAAGGACAGTGTGATAACCCACTGTACCCAGTCCCAGAGTGTGAAAGGACAGTGTGATAACCCACTGTACCCAGTCCCAGAGTGTGAAAGGTCAGTGTGATAACCCAATGTACCCAGTCCCAGAGTGTGAAAGGATAGTGTGATAACCCACTGTACCCAGTCCCAGAGTGTGAAAGGACAGTGTGATAACCCACTGTACCCAGTCCCAGAGTGTGAAAGGATAGTGTGATAACCCACTGTACCCAGTCCCAGAGTGTGAAAGGACAGTGTGATAACCCACTGTACCCAGTCCCAGAGTGTGAAAGGACAGTGTGATAACCCACTGTACCCAGCCCCAGAGTGTGAAAGGACAGTGTGATAACCCTCTGTACCCAGTCCCAGAGTGTGAAAGGACAGTGCGATAACCCACTGTATCCAGTCCCAGAGTGTGAAAGGACAGTGTGATAACCCACTGTACCCAGTCCCAGAGTGTGAAAAGACTGTGATAACCCACTGTACCCAGTCCCAGACTGTGAAAGGACAGTGCGATAACCCACTGTACCCAGTCCCAGAGTGTGAAAGGAGTGTGATAACCCACTGTACCCAGTCCCAGAGTGTGAAAGGACAGTGTGATAACCCACTGTGCCCAGTCCCAGAGTGTGAAAGGACAGTGTGATAACCCACTGTACCCAGTCCCAGAGTGTGAAAGGACAGTGTGATAACCCACTGTACCCAGTCCCAGAGTGTGAAAGGACAGTGTGATAACCCACTGTGCCCAGTCCCAGAGTGTGAAAGGACAGTGCGATAACCCACTGTACCCAGTCCCAGAGTGTGAAAGGACAGTGTGATAACCCACTGTACCCAGTCCCAGAGTGTGAAAGGACAGTGTGATAACCCACTGTGCCCAGTTCCAGAGTGTGAAAGGACAGTGTGATAACCCACTGTACCCAGTCCCAGAGTGTGAAAGGACAGTGAGATAACCCACTGTGCCCAGTCCCAGAGTGTGAAAGGACAGTGTGATAACCCACTGTACCCAGTCCCAGAGTGTGAAAGGACAGTGTGATAACCCACTGAACCCATTCCAGAGTGTGAAAGGACAGTGTGATAACCCACTGTACCCAGTCCCAGAGTGTGAAAGGACAGTGTGATAAACCACTGTACCCAGTCCCAGAGTGTGAAAGGACAGTGTGATAACCCACTGTGCCCAGTCCCAGAGTGTGAAAGGACAGTGCGATAACCCACTGTACCCAGTCCCAGAGTGTGAAAGGACAGTGTAATAACCCACTGTACCCAGTCCCAGAGTGTGAAAGGACAGTGTGATAACTCACTGTACCCAGTCCCAGAGTGTGAAAGGACAGTGTGATAACCCACTGTACCCAGTCCCAGAGTGTGAAAGGACAGTGTGATAACCCACTGTACCCAGTCCCAGAGTGTGAAAGGACAGTGTGATAACCCACTGTACCCAGTCCCAGAGTGTGAAAGGACAGTGTGATAACCCACTGTACCCAGTCCCAGAGTGTGAAAGGACAGTGTGATAACCCACTGTACCCAGTCCCAGAGTGTGAAAGGACAGTGTGATAACCCACTGTGCCCAGTCCCAGAGTGTGAAAGGACAGTGTGATAACCCACTGTACCCAGTCCCAGAGTGTGAAAGGACAGTGTGATAACCCACTGTACCCAGTCCCAGAGTGTGAAAGGTCAGTGTGATAACCCACTGTACCCAGTCCCAGAGTGTGAAAGGATAGTGTGATAACCCACTGTACCCAGTCCCAGAGTGTGAAAGGATAGTGTGATAACCCACTGTACCCAGTCCCAGAGTGTGAAAGGACAGTGTGATAACCCACTGTACCCAGTCCCAGAGTGTGAAAGGATAGTGTGATAACCCACTGTACCCAGTCCCAGAGTGTGAAAGGACAGTGTGATAACCCACTGTACCCAGTCCCAGAGTGTGAAAGGACAGTGTGATAACCCACTGTACCCAGTCCCAGAGTGTGAAAGGACAGTGTGATAACCCTCTGTACCCAGTCCCAGAGTGTGAAAGGACAGTGCGATAACCCACTGTATCCAGTCCCAGAGTGTGAAAGGACAGTGTGATAACCCACTGTACCCAGTCCCAGAGTGTGAAAAGACTGTGATAACCCACTGTACCCAGTCCCAGAGTGTGAAAGGACAGTGCGATAACCCACTGTACCCAGTCCCAGAGTGTGAAAGGAGTGTGATAACCCACTGTACCCAGTCCCAGAGTGTGAAAGGACAGTGTGATAACTCACTGTACCCAGTCCCAGAGTGTGAAAGGACAGTGTGATAACCCACTGTACCCAGTCCCAGAGTGTGAAAGGACAGTGTGATAACCCACTGTACCCAGTCCCAGAGTGTGAAAGGACAGTGTGATAACCCACTGTACCCAGTCCCAGAGTGTGAAAGGACAGTGTGATAACCCACTGTACCCAGTCCCAGAGTGTGAAAGGACAGTGTGATAACCCACTGTACCCAGTCCCAGAGTGTGAAAGGACAGTGTGATAACCCACTGTGCCCAGTCCCAGAGTGTGAAAGGACAGTGTGATAACCCACTGTACCCAGTCCCAGAGTGTGAAAGGACAGTGTGATAACCCACTGTACCCAGTCCCAGAGTGTGAAAGGACAGTGTGATAACCCACTGTGCCCAGTCCCAGAGTGTGAAAGGACAGTGCGATAACCCACTGTGCCCAGTCCCAGAGTGTGAAAGGACAGCGCGATAACCCACCGTACCCAGTCCCGTAGTGTGAAAAGACTGTGCGATAACCCACTGTCCCCAGTCCCAGAGTGTGAAAGGACAGTGTGATAACCCACTGTACCCAGTCCCAGAGTGTGAAAGGTCAGTGTGATAACCCACTGTACCCAGTTCCAGAGTGTGAAAGGACAGTGTGATAACCCACTGTACCCAGTCCCAGAGTGTGAAAGGACAGTGTGATAACCCTCTGTACCCAGTCCCAGAGTGTGAAAGGACAGTGTGATAACCCACTGTACCCAGTCCCAGAGTGTGAAAGGACAGTGTGATAACCCACTGTACCCAGTCCCAGAGTGTGAAAGGACAGTGTGATAACCCACTGTACCCAGTCCCAGAGTGTGAAAGGACAGTGTGATAACCCACTGTGCCCAGTCCCAGAGTGTGAAAGGACAGTGTGATAACCCACTGTACCCAGTCCCAGAGTGTGAAAGGACAGTGTGATAACCCACTGTACCCAGTCCCAGAGTGTGAAAGGTCAGTGTGATAACCCAATGTACCCAGTCCCAGAGTGTGAAAGGATAGTGTGATAACCCACTGTACCCAGTCCCAGAGTGTGAAAGGACAGTGTGATAACCCACTGTACCCAGTCCCAGAGTGTGAAAGGATAGTGTGATAACCCACTGTACCCAGTCCCAGAGTGTGAAAGGACAGTGTGATAACCCACTGTACCCAGTCCCAGAGTGTGAAAGGACAGTGTGATAACCCACTGTACCCAGCCCCAGAGTGTGAAAGGACAGTGTGATAACCCTCTGTACCCAGTCCCAGAGTGTGAAAGGACAGTGCGATAACCCACTGTATCCAGTCCCAGAGTGTGAAAGGACAGTGTGATAACCCACTGTACCCAGTCCCAGAGTGTGAAAAGACTGTGATAACCCACTGTACCCAGTCCCAGACTGTGAAAGGACAGTGCGATAACCCACTGTACCCAGTCCCAGAGTGTGAAAGGAGTGTGATAACCCACTGTACCCAGTCCCAGAGTGTGAAAGGACAGTGTGATAACCCACTGTGCCCAGTCCCAGAGTGTGAAAGGACAGTGTGATAACCCACTGTACCCAGTCCCAGAGTGTGAAAGGACAGTGTGATAACCCACTGTACCCAGTCCCAGAGTGTGAAAGGACAGTGTGATAACCCACTGTGCCCAGTCCCAGAGTGTGAAAGGACAGTGCGATAACCCACTGTACCCAGTCCCAGAGTGTGAAAGGACAGTGTGATAACCCACTGTACCCAGTCCCAGAGTGTGAAAGGACAGTGTGATAACCCACTGTGCCCAGTCCCAGAGTGTGAAAGGACAGCGCGATAACCCACCGTACCCAGTCCCGGAGTGTGAAAGGACTGCGATAACCCACTGTCCCCAGTCCCAGAGTGTGAAAGGACAGTGTGATAACCCACTGTACCCAGTCCCAGAGTGTGAAAGGTCAGTGTGATAACCCACTGTACCCAGTTCCAGAGTGTGAAAGGACAGTGTGATAACCCACTGTACCCAGTCCCAGAGTGTGAAAGGACAGTGTGATAACCCTCTGTACCCAGTCCCAGAGTGTGAAAGGACAGTGTGATAACCCACTGTACCCAGTCCCAGAGTGTGAAAGGACAGTGTGATAACCCACTGTACCCAGTCCCAGAGTGTGAAAGGACAGTGTGATGTCCCACTGTGCCCAGTCCCAGAGTATGAAAGGACAGTGTGATAACCCACTGTACCCTGTCCCAGAGTGTGAAAGGACAGTGTGATGACCCATTGTACCCAGTCCCAGAGTGTGAAAGGACAGTGCGACAACCCACTGTACCCAGTCCCAGAGTGTGAAAGGACAGTGTGATAACACACTGTACCCAGTCCCAGAGTGTGAAAGGACAGTGTGATAACCCACTGTACCCAGTCCCAGAGTGTGAAAGGACAGTGTGATAACCCACTGTACCCAGTCCCAGAGTGTGAAAGGACAGTGCGATAACCCACTGTACCCAGTCCCAGAGTGTGAAAGGACAGTGTGATAACCCACTGTACCCAGTCCCAGAGTGTGAAAGGACAGTGCGACAACCCACTGTACCCAGTCCCAGAGTGTGAAAGGACAGTGCGATAACCCACTGTACCGAGTCCCAGAGTGTGAAAGGACAGTGCGATAACCCACTGTGCCCAGTCCCAGAGTGTGAAAGGACAGTGTGATAACCCACTGTGCCCAGTCCCAGAGTGTGACAGGACAGTGTGATAACTCACTGTACCCAGTCCCAGAGTGTGAAAGGACAGTGTGATAACCCACTGTACCCAGTCCCAGAGTGTGAAAGGTCAGTGTGATAACCCACTGTACCCAGTCCCAGAGTGTGAAAGGACAGTGTGATAACCCACTGTACCCTGTCCCGGAGTGTGAAAGGACAGTGTGATAACCCACTGTGCCCAGTCCCAGAGTGTGAAAGGACAGTGTGATAACCCACTGTTCCCAGTCCCAGAGTGTGAATGGACAGTGTGACAACCCACTGTACCCAGTCCCAGAGTGTGAAAGGACAGTGTGATAACACACTGTACCCAGTCCCAGAGTGTGAAAGGACAGTGTGATAACCCACTGTACCGAGTCCCAGAGTGTGAAAGGACAGTGCGATAACTCACTGTACCCAGTCCCACAGTGTGAAAGGACAGTGCGATAACCCACTGTACCCGGTCCCAGAGTGTGAAAGGACAGTGTGATAACCCACTGTACCCAGTCCCAGAGTGTGAGAGCACAGTGTGATAACCCACTGTACCCAGTCCCAGAGTGTGAAAGGACAGTGTGATAACCCACTGTACCCAGTCCCAGAGTGTGAAAGGACAGTGTGATAACCCACTGTGCCCAGTCCCAGAGTGTGAAAGGACAGTGTGATAACCCACTGTACCCAGTCCCAGAGTTTGAAAGGACAATGTGAGAACCCACTGTGCCCAGTCCCAGAGTGTGAAAGGACAGTGTGATAACCCACTGTACCCAGTCCCAGAGTGTGAAAGGACAGTGTGATAACCCACTGTGCCCAGTCCCAGAGTGTGAAAGGACAGTGTGATAACCCACTGTACCCAGTCCAAGAGTGTGAAAGGACAGTGTGAGAGCCCACTGTACCCAGTCCCAGAGTGTGAAAGGACAGTGTGAGAACCCACTGTACCCAGTCCCAGAGTGTGAAAGGACAGTGTGATAACCCACTGTACCCAGTCCCAGAGTGTGAAAGGAGTGTGATAACCCACTGTGCCCAGTCCCAGAGTGTGAAAGGACAGTGTGATAACCCACTGTACCCAGTCCCAGAGTGTGAAAGGACAGTGTGAGACCCCACTGTACCCAGTCCCAGAGTGTGAAAGGACAGTGTGATAACCCACTGTACCCAGTCCCAGAGTGTGAAAGGACAGTGTGAGACCCCACTGTACCCAGTCCCAGTGTGTGAAAGGACAGTGTGATAACCCACTGTACCCAGTCCCAGAGTGTGAAAGGACAGTGTGATAACCCACTGTACCCAGTCCCAGAGTGTGAAAGGTCAGTGTGATAACCCACTGTACCCAGTCCCAGAGTGTGAAAGGACAGTGCGATAACCCACTGTACCCAGTCCCAGAGTGTGAAAGGACAGTGCGATAACCGACTGTACCCAGTCCCAGAGTGTGAAAGGACAGTGTGACAACCCACAGTACCCAGTCCCAGAGTGTGAAAGGACAGTGTGATAACCCACTGTACCCAGTCCCAGAGTGTGAAAGGACATTGTGATAACCCACTGTACGCAGTCCCAGAGTGTGAAAGGACAGTGTGATAACCCACTGTACCCAGTCCCAGAGTGTGAAAGGACATTGTGATAACCCACTGTACCCAGTCCCAGTGTGTGAAAGGACAGTGCGATAACCCACTGTACCCAGTCCCAGAGTGTGAAAGGACAGTGCGATAACCCACTGTACCCAGTCCCAGAGTGTGAAAGGACAGTGTAATAACCCACTGTACCCAGTCCCAGAGTGTGAAAGGACAGTGTAATAACCCACTGTGCCGAGTCCCAGAGTGTGAAAGGACAGTGTGATAACCCACTGTACCCAGTCCCAGAGTGTGAAAGGACTGTGCGATAACCCACTGTCCCCAGTCCCAGAGTGTGAAAGGACAGTGTGATAACCCACTGTGCCCAGTCCCAGAGTGTGAAAGGACAGTGTGATAACCCACTGTACCCAGTCCCTGAGTGTGAAAGGACAGTGTGATAACCCACTGTACCCAGTCCCAGAGTGTGAATGGACAGTGTGACAACCCACTGTACCCAGTCCCAGAGTGTGAAAGGACAGTGTGATAACACACTGTACCCAGTCCCAGAGTGTGAAAGGACAGTGCGATAACTCACTGTACCCAGTCCCACAGTGTGAAAGGACAGTGCGATAACCCACTGTACCCGGTCCCAGAGTGTGAAAGGACAGTGTGATAACCCACTGTACCCAGTCCCAGAGTGTGAGAGGACAGTGTGATAACCCACTGTACCCAGTCCCAGAGTGTGAATGGACAGTGTGATAACCCACTGTACCCAGTCCCAGAGTGTGAAAGGACAGTGTGATAACCCACTGTCCCCAGTCCCAGAGTGTGAAAGGACAGTGAAATAACCCACTGTACCCAGTCCCAGAGTGTGAAAGGACAGTGCGATAACCCACTGTACCCTGTCCCAGAGTGTGAAAGGACAGTGTGATAACCCACTGTGCCCAGTCCCAGAGTGTGAAAGGACAGTGTGATAACCCACTGTACCCAGACCCAGAGTGTGAAAGGACAGTGTGATAACCCACTGTACCCAGTCCCAGAGTGTGAAAGGACAGTGTGATAACCCACTGTACCCAGTCCCAGAGTGTGAAAGGACAGTGTGATGTCCCACTGTGCCCAGTCCCAGAGTGTGAAAGGACAGTGTGATAACCCACTGTACCCTGTCCCAGAGTGTGAAAGGACAGTGTGATGACCCATTGTACCCAGTCCCAGAGTGTGAAAGGACAGTGCGACAACCCACTGTACCCAGTCCCAGAGTGTGAAAGGACAGTGTGATAACACACTGTACCCAGTCCCAGAGTGTGAAAGGACAGTGTGATAACCCACTGTACCCAGTCCCAGAGTGTGAAAGGACAGTGTGATAACCCACTGTACCCAGTCCCAGAGTGTGAAAGGACAGTGCGATAACCCACTGTGCCCAGTCCCAGAGTGTGAAAGGACAGTGCGACAACCCACTGTACCCAGTCCCAGAGTGTGAAAGGACAGTGCGATAACCCACTGTACCCAGTCCCAGAGTGTGAAAGGACAGTGCGATAACCCACTGTGCCCAGTCCCAGAGTGTGAAAGGACAGTGTGATAACCCACTGTGCCCAGTCCCAGAGTGTGACAGGACAGTGTGATAACTCACTGTACCCAGTCCCAGAGTGTGAAAGGACAGTGTGATAACCCACTGTACCCAGTCCCAGAGTGTGAAAGGACAGTGTGATAACCCACTGTACCCAGTCCCAGAGTGTGAAAGGACAGTGCGATAACCCACTGTACCCTGTCCCAGAGTGTGAAAGGACAGTGTGATAACCCACTGTGCCCAGTCCCAGAGTGTGAAAGGACAGTGTGATAACCCACTGTACCCAGACCCAGAGTGTGAAAGGACAGTGTGATAACCCACTGTACCCAGTCCCAGAGTGTGAAAGGACAGTGTGATAACCCACTGTACCCAGTCCCAGAGTGTGAAAGGACAGTGTGATGTCCCACTGTGCCCAGTCCCAGAGTGTGAAAGGACAGTGTGATGACCCATTGTACCCAGTCCCAGAGTGTGAAAGGACAGTGCGACAACCCACTGTACCCAGTCCCAGAGTGTGAAAGGACAGTGTGATAACCCACTGTGCCCAGTCCCAGAGTGTGACAGGACAGTGTGATAACTCACTGTACCCAGTCCCAGAGTGTGAAAGGACAGTGTGATAACCCACTGTGCCCAGTCCCAGAGTGTGACAGGACAGTGTGATAACTCACTGTACCCAGTCCCAGAGTGTGAAAGGACAGTGTGATAACCCACTGTGCCCAGTCCCAGAGTGTGAAAGGACAGTGTGATAACCCACTGTACCCAGTCCCAGAGTGTGAAAGGACAGTGTGATAACCCACTGTACCCAGTCCCAGAGTGTGAAAGCACAGTGCGATAACCCACTGTGCCCAGTCCCAGAGTGTGAAAGGACAGTGCGACAACCCACTGTACCCAGTCCCAGAGTGTGAAAGGACAGTGCGATAACCCACTGTACCCAGTCCCAGAGTGTGAAAGGACAGTGCGATAACCCACTGTGCCCAGTCCCAGAGTGTGAAAGGACAGTGTGATAACCCACTGTGCCCAGTCCCAGAGTGTGACAGGACAGTGTGATAACTCACTGTACCCAGTCCCAGAGTGTGAAAGGACAGTGTGATAACCCACTGTGCCCAGTCCCAGAGTGTGAAAGGACAGTGTGATAACCCACTGTACCCAGACCCAGAGTGTGAAAGGACAGTGTGATAACCCACTGTACCCAGTCCCAGAGTGTGAAAGGACAGTGTGATAACCCACTGTACCCAGTCCCAGAGTGTGAAAGGACAGTGTGATGTCCCACTGTGCCCAGTCCCAGAGTGTGAAAGGACAGTGTGATAACCCACTGTACCCTGTCCCAGAGTGTGAAAGGACAGTGTGATGACCCATTGTACCCAGTCCCAGAGTGTGAAAGGACAGTGCGACAACCCACTGTACCCAGTCCCAGAGTGTGAAAGGACAGTGTGATAACACACTGTACCCAGTCCCAGAGTGTGAAAGGACAGTGTGATAACCCACTGTACCCAGTCCCAGAGTGTGAAAGGACAGTGTGATAACCCACTGTACCCAGTCCCAGAGTGTGAAAGGACAGTGCGATAACCCACTGTGCCCAGTCCCAGAGTGTGAAAGGACAGTGCGACAACCCACTGTACCCAGTCCCAGAGTGTGAAAGGACAGTGCGATAACCCACTGTACCCAGTCCCAGAGTGTGAAAGGACAGTGTGATAACCCACTGTGCCCAGTCCCAGAGTGTGACAGGACAGTGTGATAACTCACTGTACCCAGTCCCAGAGTGTGAAAGGACAGTGTGATAACCCACTGTACCCAGTCCCAGAGTGTGAAAGGACAGTGTGATAACCCACTGTACCCAGTCCCAGAGTGTGAAAGGACAGTGCGATAACCCACTGTACCCTGTCCCAGAGTGTGAAAGGACAGTGTGATAACCCACTGTGCCCAGTCCCAGAGTGTGAAAGGACAGTGTGATAACCCACTGTACCCAGACCCAGAGTGTGAAAGGACAGTGTGATAACCCACTGTACCCAGTCCCAGAGTGTGAAAGGACAGTGTGATAACCCACTGTACCCAGTCCCAGAGTGTGAAAGGACAGTGTGATGTCCCACTGTACCCAGTCCCAGAGTGGGAAAGGACAGTGTGATAACCCACTGTACCCAGTCCCAGAGTGTGAAAGGACAGTGTGATAACCCACTGTACCCAGTCCCAGAGTGTGAAAGGACAGTGTGATGTCCCACTGTACCCAGTCCCAGAGTGTGAAAGGACAGTGTGATACCCACTGTACCCTGTCCCAGAGTGTGAAAGGACAGTGCGATAACCCACTGTGCCCAGTCCCAGAGTGTGAAAGGACAGTGTGATAACCCACTGTGCCCAGTCCCAGAGTGTGACAGGACAGTGTGATAACTCACTGTACCCAGTCCCAGAGTGTGAAAGGACAGTGTGATAACCCACTGTACCCAGTCCCAGAGTGTGAAAGGACAGTGTGATAACCCACTGTACCCAGTCCCAGAGTGTGAAAGGACAGTGCGATAACCCACTGTACCCTGTCCCAGAGTGTGAAAGGACAGTGTGATAACCCACTGTGCCCAGTCCCAGAGTGTGAAAGGACAGTGTGATAACCCACTGTACCCAGACCCAGAGTGTGAAAGGACAGTGTGATAACCCACTGTACCCAGTCCCAGAGTGTGAAAGGACAGTGTGATAACCCACTGTACCCAGTCCCAGAGTGTGAAAGGACAGTGTGATGTCCCACTGTGCCCAGTCCCAGAGTGTGAAAGGACAGTGTGATGACCCATTGTACCCAGTCCCAGAGTGTGAAAGGACAGTGCGACAACCCACTGTACCCAGTCCCAGAGTGTGAAAGGACAGTGTGATAACACACTGTACCCAGTCCCAGAGTGTGAAAGGACAGTGTGATAACCCACTGTACCCAGTCCCAGAGTGTGAAAGGACAGTGTGATAACCCACTGTACCCAGTCCCAGAGTGTGAAAGCACAGTGCGATAACCCACTGTGCCCAGTCCCAGAGTGTGAAAGGACAGTGCGACAACCCACTGTACCCAGTCCCAGAGTGTGAAAGGACAGTGCGATAACCCACTGTACCCAGTCCCAGAGTGTGAAAGGACACTGCGATAACCCACTGTGCCCAGTCCCAGAGTGTGAAAGGACAGTGTGATAACCCACTGTGCCCAGTCCCAGAGTGTGACAGGACAGTGTGATAACTCACTGTACCCAGTCCCAGAGTGTGAAAGGACAGTGTGATAACCCACTGTACCCAGTCCCAGAGTGTGAAAGGTCAGTGTGATAACCCACTGTACCCAGTCCCAGAGTGTGAAAGGACAGTGTGATAACCCACTGTACCCTGTCCCGGAGTGTGAAAGGACAGTGTGATAACCCACTGTGCCCAGTCCCAGAGTGTGAAAGGACAGTGTGATAACCCACTGTACCCAGTCCCAGAGTGTGAAAGGACAGTGTGATAACCCACTGTACCCAGTCCCAGAGTGTGAATGGACAGTGTGACAACCCACTGTACCCAGTCCCAGAGTGTGAAAGGACAGTGTGATAACACACTGTACCCAGTCCCAGAGTGTGAAAGGACAGTGTGATAACCCACTGTACCCAGTCCCAGAGTGTGAAAGGACAGTGCGATAACTCACTGTACCCAGTCCGAAAGTGTGAAAGGACAGTGTGATAACCCACTGTGCCCAGTCCCAGAGTGTGAAAGGACAGTGTGATAACCCACTGTACCCAGTCCCAGAGTGTGAAAGGACAGTGTGATAACCCACTGTACCCAGTCCCAGAGTGTGAAAGGACAATGTGATAACCCACTGTGCCCAGTCCCAGAGTGTGAAAGGACAGTGTGATAACCCACTGTACCCAGTCCCAGAGTGTGAAAGGACAGTGTGATAACCCACTGTGCCCAGTCCCAGAGTGTGAAAGGACAGTGTGATAACCCACTGTACCCAGTCCAAGAGTGTGAAAGGACAGTGTGAGAGCCCACTGTACCCAGTCCCAGAGTGTGAAAGGACAGTGTGAGAACCCACTGTACCCAGTCCCAGAGTGTGAAAGGACAGTGTGATAACCCACTGTACCCAGTCCCAGAGTGTGAAAGGAGTGTGATAACCCACTGTGCCCAGTCCCAGAGTGTGAAAGGACAGTGTGATAACCCACTGTACCCAGTCCCAGAGTGTGAAAGGACAGTGTGAGACCCCACTGTACCCAGTCCCAGAGTGTGAAAGGACAGTGTGATAACCCACTGTACCCAGTCCCAGAGTGTGAAAGGACAGTGTGAGACCCCACTGTACCCAGTCCCAGTGTGTGAAAGGACAGTGTGATAACCCACTGTACCCAGTCCCAGAGTGTGAAAGGACAGTGTGATAACCCACTGTACCCAGTCCCAGAGTGTGAAAGGTCAGTGTGATAACCCACTGTACCCAGTCCCAGAGTGTGAAAGGACAGTGCGATAACCCACTGTACCCAGTCCCAGAGTGTGAAAGGACAGTGCGATAACCGACTGTACCCAGTCCCAGAGTGTGAAAGGACAGTGTGACAACCCACAGTACCCAGTCCCAGAGTGTGAAAGGACAGTGTGATAACCCACTGTACCCAGTCCCAGAGTGTGAAAGGACATTGTGATAACCCACTGTACGCAGTCCCAGAGTGTGAAAGGACAGTGTGATAACCCACTGTACCCAGTCCCAGAGTGTGAAAGGACATTGTGATAACCCACTGTACCCAGTCCCAGTGTGTGAAAGGACAGTGCGATAACCCACTGTACCCAGTCCCAGAGTGTGAAAGGACAGTGCGATAACCCACTGTACCCAGTCCCAGAGTGTGAAAGGACAGTGTAATAACCCACTGTACCCAGTCCCAGAGTGTGAAAGGACAGTGTAATAACCCACTGTGCCGAGTCCCAGAGTGTGAAAGGACAGTGTGATAACCCACTGTACCCAGTCCCAGAGTGTGAAAGGACTGTGCGATAACCCACTGTCCCCAGTCCCAGAGTGTGAAAGGACAGTGTGATAACCCACTGTGCCCAGTCCCAGAGTGTGAAAGGACAGTGTGATAACCCACTGTACCCAGTCCCTGAGTGTGAAAGGACAGTGTGATAACCCACTGTACCCAGTCCCAGAGTGTGAATGGACAGTGTGACAACCCACTGTACCCAGTCCCAGAGTGTGAAAGGACAGTGTGATAACACACTGTACCCAGTCCCAGAGTGTGAAAGGACAGTGCGATAACTCACTGTACCCAGTCCCACAGTGTGAAAGGACAGTGCGATAACCCACTGTACCCGGTCCCAGAGTGTGAAAGGACAGTGTGATAACCCACTGTACCCAGTCCCAGAGTGTGAGAGGACAGTGTGATAACCCACTGTACCCAGTCCCAGAGTGTGAATGGACAGTGTGATAACCCACTGTACCCAGTCCCAGAGTGTGAAAGGACAGTGTGATAACCCACTGTCCCCAGTCCCAGAGTGTGAAAGGACAGTGAAATAACCCACTGTACCCAGTCCCAGAGTGTGAAAGGACAGTGCGATAACCCACTGTACCCTGTCCCAGAGTGTGAAAGGACAGTGTGATAACCCACTGTGCCCAGTCCCAGAGTGTGAAAGGACAGTGTGATAACCCACTGTACCCAGACCCAGAGTGTGAAAGGACAGTGTGATAACCCACTGTACCCAGTCCCAGAGTGTGAAAGGACAGTGTGATAACCCACTGTACCCAGTCCCAGAGTGTGAAAGGACAGTGTGATGTCCCACTGTGCCCAGTCCCAGAGTGTGAAAGGACAGTGTGATAACCCACTGTACCCTGTCCCAGAGTGTGAAAGGACAGTGTGATGACCCATTGTACCCAGTCCCAGAGTGTGAAAGGACAGTGCGACAACCCACTGTACCCAGTCCCAGAGTGTGAAAGGACAGTGTGATAACACACTGTACCCAGTCCCAGAGTGTGAAAGGACAGTGTGATAACCCACTGTACCCAGTCCCAGAGTGTGAAAGGACAGTGTGATAACCCACTGTACCCAGTCCCAGAGTGTGAAAGGACAGTGCGATAACCCACTGTGCCCAGTCCCAGAGTGTGAAAGGACAGTGCGACAACCCACTGTACCCAGTCCCAGAGTGTGAAAGGACAGTGCGATAACCCACTGTACCCAGTCCCAGAGTGTGAAAGGACAGTGCGATAACCCACTGTGCCCAGTCCCAGAGTGTGAAAGGACAGTGTGATAACCCACTGTGCCCAGTCCCAGAGTGTGACAGGACAGTGTGATAACTCACTGTACCCAGTCCCAGAGTGTGAAAGGACAGTGTGATAACCCACTGTACCCAGTCCCAGAGTGTGAAAGGACAGTGTGATAACCCACTGTACCCAGTCCCAGAGTGTGAAAGGACAGTGCGATAACCCACTGTACCCTGTCCCAGAGTGTGAAAGGACAGTGTGATAACCCACTGTGCCCAGTCCCAGAGTGTGAAAGGACAGTGTGATAACCCACTGTACCCAGACCCAGAGTGTGAAAGGACAGTGTGATAACCCACTGTACCCAGTCCCAGAGTGTGAAAGGACAGTGTGATAACCCACTGTACCCAGTCCCAGAGTGTGAAAGGACAGTGTGATGTCCCACTGTGCCCAGTCCCAGAGTGTGAAAGGACAGTGTGATGACCCATTGTACCCAGTCCCAGAGTGTGAAAGGACAGTGCGACAACCCACTGTACCCAGTCCCAGAGTGTGAAAGGACAGTGTGATAACCCACTGTGCCCAGTCCCAGAGTGTGACAGGACAGTGTGATAACTCACTGTACCCAGTCCCAGAGTGTGAAAGGACAGTGTGATAACCCACTGTGCCCAGTCCCAGAGTGTGACAGGACAGTGTGATAACTCACTGTACCCAGTCCCAGAGTGTGAAAGGACAGTGTGATAACCCACTGTGCCCAGTCCCAGAGTGTGAAAGGACAGTGTGATAACCCACTGTACCCAGTCCCAGAGTGTGAAAGGACAGTGTGATAACCCACTGTACCCAGTCCCAGAGTGTGAAAGCACAGTGCGATAACCCACTGTGCCCAGTCCCAGAGTGTGAAAGGACAGTGCGACAACCCACTGTACCCAGTCCCAGAGTGTGAAAGGACAGTGCGATAACCCACTGTACCCAGTCCCAGAGTGTGAAAGGACAGTGCGATAACCCACTGTGCCCAGTCCCAGAGTGTGAAAGGACAGTGTGATAACCCACTGTGCCCAGTCCCAGAGTGTGACAGGACAGTGTGATAACTCACTGTACCCAGTCCCAGAGTGTGAAAGGACAGTGTGATAACCCACTGTGCCCAGTCCCAGAGTGTGAAAGGACAGTGTGATAACCCACTGTACCCAGACCCAGAGTGTGAAAGGACAGTGTGATAACCCACTGTACCCAGTCCCAGAGTGTGAAAGGACAGTGTGATAACCCACTGTACCCAGTCCCAGAGTGTGAAAGGACAGTGTGATGTCCCACTGTGCCCAGTCCCAGAGTGTGAAAGGACAGTGTGATAACCCACTGTACCCTGTCCCAGAGTGTGAAAGGACAGTGTGATGACCCATTGTACCCAGTCCCAGAGTGTGAAAGGACAGTGCGACAACCCACTGTACCCAGTCCCAGAGTGTGAAAGGACAGTGTGATAACACACTGTACCCAGTCCCAGAGTGTGAAAGGACAGTGTGATAACCCACTGTACCCAGTCCCAGAGTGTGAAAGGACAGTGTGATAACCCACTGTACCCAGTCCCAGAGTGTGAAAGGACAGTGCGATAACCCACTGTGCCCAGTCCCAGAGTGTGAAAGGACAGTGCGACAACCCACTGTACCCAGTCCCAGAGTGTGAAAGGACAGTGCGATAACCCACTGTACCCAGTCCCAGAGTGTGAAAGGACAGTGTGATAACCCACTGTGCCCAGTCCCAGAGTGTGACAGGACAGTGTGATAACTCACTGTACCCAGTCCCAGAGTGTGAAAGGACAGTGTGATAACCCACTGTACCCAGTCCCAGAGTGTGAAAGGACAGTGCGATAACCCACTGTACCCTGTCCCAGAGTGTGAAAGGACAGTGTGATAACCCACTGTGCCCAGTCCCAGAGTGTGAAAGGACAGTGTGATAACCCACTGTACCCAGACCCAGAGTGTGAAAGGACAGTGTGATAACCCACTGTACCCAGTCCCAGAGTGTGAAAGGACAGTGTGATAACCCACTGTACCCAGTCCCAGAGTGTGAAAGGACAGTGTGATGTCCCACTGTACCCAGTCCCAGAGTGGGAAAGGACAGTGTGATAACCCACTGTACCCAGTCCCAGAGTGTGAAAGGACAGTGTGATAACCCACTGTACCCAGTCCCAGAGTGTGAAAGGACAGTGTGATGTCCCACTGTACCCAGTCCCAGAGTGTGAAAGGACAGTGTGATACCCACTGTACCCTGTCCCAGAGTGTGAAAGGACAGTGCGATAACCCACTGTGCCCAGTCCCAGAGTGTGAAAGGACAGTGTGATAACCCACTGTGCCCAGTCCCAGAGTGTGACAGGACAGTGTGATAACTCACTGTACCCAGTCCCAGAGTGTGAAAGGACAGTGTGATAACCCACTGTACCCAGTCCCAGAGTGTGAAAGGACAGTGTGATAACCCACTGTACCCAGTCCCAGAGTGTGAAAGGACAGTGCGATAACCCACTGTACCCTGTCCCAGAGTGTGAAAGGACAGTGTGATAACCCACTGTGCCCAGTCCCAGAGTGTGAAAGGACAGTGTGATAACCCACTGTACCCAGACCCAGAGTGTGAAAGGACAGTGTGATAACCCACTGTACCCAGTCCCAGAGTGTGAAAGGACAGTGTGATAACCCACTGTACCCAGTCCCAGAGTGTGAAAGGACAGTGTGATGTCCCACTGTGCCCAGTCCCAGAGTGTGAAAGGACAGTGTGATGACCCATTGTACCCAGTCCCAGAGTGTGAAAGGACAGTGCGACAACCCACTGTACCCAGTCCCAGAGTGTGAAAGGACAGTGTGATAACACACTGTACCCAGTCCCAGAGTGTGAAAGGACAGTGTGATAACCCACTGTACCCAGTCCCAGAGTGTGAAAGGACAGTGTGATAACCCACTGTACCCAGTCCCAGAGTGTGAAAGCACAGTGCGATAACCCACTGTGCCCAGTCCCAGAGTGTGAAAGGACAGTGCGACAACCCACTGTACCCAGTCCCAGAGTGTGAAAGGACAGTGCGATAACCCACTGTACCCAGTCCCAGAGTGTGAAAGGACAGTGCGATAACCCACTGTGCCCAGTCCCAGAGTGTGAAAGGACAGTGTGATAACCCACTGTGCCCAGTCCCAGAGTGTGACAGGACAGTGTGATAACTCACTGTACCCAGTCCCAGAGTGTGAAAGGACAGTGTGATAACCCACTGTACCCAGTCCCAGAGTGTGAAAGGTCAGTGTGATAACCCACTGTACCCAGTCCCAGAGTGTGAAAGGACAGTGTGATAACCCACTGTACCCTGTCCCGGAGTGTGAAAGGACAGTGTGATAACCCACTGTGCCCAGTCCCAGAGTGTGAAAGGACAGTGTGATAACCCACTGTACCCAGTCCCAGAGTGTGAAAGGACAGTGTGATAACCCACTGTACCCAGTCCCAGAGTGTGAATGGACAGTGTGACAACCCACTGTACCCAGTCCCAGAGTGTGAAAGGACAGTGTGATAACACACTGTACCCAGTCCCAGAGTGTGAAAGGACAGTGTGATAACCCACTGTACCCAGTCCCAGAGTGTGAAAGGACAGTGCGATAACTCACTGTACCCAGTCCGAAAGTGTGAAAGGACAGTGTGATAACCCACTGTGCCCAGTCCCAGAGTGTGAAAGGACAGTGTGATAACCCACTGTACCCAGTCCCAGAGTGTGAAAGGACAGTGTGATAACCCACTGTGCCCAGTCCCAGAGTGTGAAAGGACAGTGTGATAACCCACTGTACCCAGTCCCAGAGTGTGAAAGGACAGTGTGATAACCCACTGTGCCCAGTCCCAGAGTGTGAAAGGACAGTGTGATAACCCACTGTACCCAGTCCCAGAGTGTGAAAGTACAGTGCGATAACTCACTGTACCCAGTCCCACAGTGTGAAAGGACAGTGTGATAACCCACTGTGGCCAGTCCCAGAGTGTGAAAGGACAGTGTGACAACCCATTGTGCCCAGTCCCAGAGTGTGAAAGGACAGTGTGATAACCCACTGTGCCCAGTCCCAGAGTGTGAAAGGACAGTGTGATAACCCACTGTGCCCAGTCCCAGAGTGTGAAAGGACAGTGTGATAACCCACTGTACCCAGTCCCAGAGTGTGAAAGGACAGTGTGATAACCCACTGTGCCCAGTCCCAGAGTGTGAAAGGACAGTGTGATTACCCACTGTACCCAGTCCCAGAGTGTGAAAGGACAGTGTGATAACCCACTGTACCCAGTCCCAGGCTGTGAAAGGACAGTGTGATAACCCACTGTACCCAGTCCCAGAGTGTGAAAGGACAGTGTGAGAGCCCACTGTACCCAGTCCCAGAGTGTGAAAGGACAGTGTGAGAACCCACTGTACCCAGTCCCAGAGTGTGAAAGGACAATGTGATAACCCACTGTACCCAGTCCCACAGTGTGAAAGGAGTGTGATAACCCACTGTCCCCAGTCCCAGAGTGTGAAAGGACAGTGTGATAACCCACTGTACCCAGTCCCAGAGTGTGAAAGGACAGTGTGAGACCCCACTGTACCCAGTCCCAGAGTGTGAAAGGACAGTGTGATAACCCACTGTACCCAGTCCCAGAGTGTGAAAGGACAGTGCGATAACCCACTGTACCCAGTCCCAGAGTGTGAAAGGACAGTGTGAGACCCCACTGTACCCAGTCCCAGAGTGTGAAAGGACCGTGTGAGACCCCACTGTACCCAGTCCCAGTGTGTGAAAGGACAGTGTGATAACCCACTGTACCCAGTCCCAGAGTGTGAAAGGACAGTGTGATAACCCACTGTACCCAGTCCCAGAGTGTGAAAGGTCAGTGTGATAACCCACTGTACCCAGTCCCAGAGTGTGAAAGGACAGTGCGATAACCCACTGTACCCAGTCCCAGAGTGTGAAAGGACAGTGCGATAACCGACTGTACCCAGTCCCAGAGTGTGAAAGGACAGTGTGATAACACAGTGTACCCAGTCCCAGAGTGTGAAAGGACAGTGTGACAACCCACAGTACCCAGTCCCAGAGTGTGAAAGGACAGTGTGATAACCCACTGTACCCTGTCCCAGAGTGTGAAAGGACATTGTGATAACCCACTGTACCCAGTCCCAGAGTGTGAAAGGACAGTGTGATAACCCACTGTACCCAGTCCCAGTGTGTGAAAGGACAGTGTGATAACCCACTGTACCCAGTCCCAGAGTGTGAAAGGACAGTGTGATAACCCACTGTGCCCAGTCCCAGAGTGTGAAAGGACAGTGTGATAACCCACTGTACCCAGTCCCAGAGTGTGAAAGGACAGTGTGATAACCCACTGTACCCAGTCCCAGAGTGTGAAAGGACAGTGTGATAACCCACGGTACCCAGTCCCAGAGTGTGAAAGCACAGTGTGATAACTCACTGTACCCAGTCCCAGAGTGTGAAAGGACAGTGTGATAACTCACTGTACCCAGTCCCAGAGTGTGAAAGGACAGTGTGATAACCCACTGTGTCCAGTCCCAGAGTGTGAAAGGACAGTGTGATAACCCACTGTACCCAGTCCCAGAGTGTGAAAGGACAGTGTGATAACCCACTGTACCCAGTCCCAGAGTGTGAAAGGACAGTGTGATAACCCACTGTACCCAGTCCCAGAGTGTGAAAGGACAGTGTGATAACCCACTGTACCCAGTCCCAGAGTGTGAAAGGACAGTGTGATAACCCACTGTACCCAGTCCCAGAGTGTGAAAGGACAGTGCGATAACCCACTGTACCCTGTCCCAGAGTGTGAAAGGACAGTGCGATAACCCACTGTACCCTGTCCCAGAGTGTGAAAGGACAGTGTGATAACCCACTGTGTCCAGTCCCAGAGTGTGAAAGGACAGTGTGATAACCCACTGTACCCAGTCCCAGAGTGTGAAAGGACAGTGTGATAACCCACTGTACCCAGTCCCAGTGTGTGAAAGGACAGTGTGATGTCCCACTGTGCCCAGTCCCAGAGTGTGAAAGGACAGTGCGACAACCCACTGTACCCAGTCCCAGAGTGTGAAAGGACAGTGTGAGACCCCACTGTACCCAGTCCCAGAGTGTGAAAGGACAGTGTGATAACCCACTGTACCCAGTCCCAGAGTGTGAAAGGACAGTGTGATAACCCACTGTACCCAGTCCCAGACTGTGAAAGGACAGTGCGATAACCCACTGTGCCCAGTCCCAGAGTGTGAAAGGACAGTGCGATAACCCACTGTACCCAGTCCCAGAGTGTGAAAGGACAGTGTGATAACCCACTGTACCCTGTCCCAGAGTGTGAAAGGACAGTGTGATAACCCACTGTGCTCAGTCCCAGAGTGTGAAAGGACAGTGTGATAACCCACTGTACCCAGTCCCAGAGTGTGAAAGGACAGTGTGATAACCCACTGTACCCAGTCCCAGATGTGAAAGGACAGTGTGACAACCCACTGTACCCAGTCCCAGAGTGTGAAAGGACAGTGTGATAACACACTGTACCCAGTCCCAGAGTGTGAAAGGACAGTGTGATAACCCACTGTACCCAGTCCCAGAGTGTGAAAGGACAGTGTGAGAACCCACTGTACCCAGTCCCAGAGTGTGAAAGGACAATGTGATAACCCACTGTACCCAGTCCCACAGTGTGAAAGGAGTGTGATAACCCACTGTCCCCAGTCCCAGAGTGTGAAAGGACAGTGTGATAACCCACTGTACCCAGTCCCAGAGTGTGAAAGGACAGTGTTAGACCCCACTGTACCCAGTCCCAGAGTGTGAAAGGACAGTGTGATAACCCACTGTACCCAGTCCCAGAGTGTGAAAGGACAGTGCGATAACCCACTGTACCCAGTCCCAGAGTGTGAAAGGACAGTGTGAGACCCCACTGTACCCTGTCCCAGAGTGTGAAAGGACAGTGTGAGACCCCACTGTACCCAGTCCCAGTGTGTGAAAGGACAGTGTGATAACCCACTGTACCCAGTCCCAGAGTGTGAAAGGACAGTGTGATAACCCACTGTACCCAGTCCCAGAGTGTGAAAGGTCAGTGTGATAACCCACTGTACCCAGTCCCAGAGTGTGAAAGGACAGTGCGATAACCCACTGTACCCAGTCCCAGAGTGTGAAAGGACAGTGCGATAACCGACTGTACCCAGTCCCAGAGTGTGAAAGGACAGTGTGATAACACAGTGTACCCAGTCCCAGAGTGTGAAAGGACAGTGTGACAACCCACAGTACCCAGTCCCAGAGTGTGAAAGGACAGTGTGATAACCCACTGTACCCTGTCCCAGAGTGTGAAAGGACATTGTGATAACCCACTGTACCCAGTCCCAGAGTGTGAAAGGACAGTGTGATAACCCACTGTACCCAGTCCCAGTGTGTGAAAGGACAGTGTGATAACCCACTGTACCCAGTCCCAGAGTGTGAAAGGACAGTGTGATAACCCACTGTGCCCAGTCCCAGAGTGTGAAAGGACAGTGTGATAACCCACTGTACCCAGTCCCAGAGTGTGAAAGGACAGTGTGATAACCCACTGTACCCAGTCCCAGAGTGTGAAAGGACAGTGTGATAACCCACTGTACCCAGTCCCAGAGTGTGAAAGCACAGTGTGATAACTCACTGTACCCAGTCCCAGAGTGTGAAAGGACAGTGTGATAACTCACTGTACCCAGTCCCAGAGTGTGAAAGGACAGTGTGATAACCCACTGTGTCCAGTCCCAGAGTGTGAAAGGACAGTGTGATAACCCACTGTACCCAGTCCCAGAGTGTGAAAGGACAGTGTGATAACCCACTGTACCCAGTCCCAGAGTGTGAAAGGACAGTGTGATAACCCACTGTACCCAGTCCCAGAGTGTGAAAGGACAGTGTGATAACCCACTGTACCCAGTCCCAGAGTGTGAAAGGACAGTGTGATAACCCACTGTACCCAGTCCCAGAGTGTGAAAGGACAGTGCGATAACCCACTGTACCCTGTCCCAGAGTGTGAAAGGACAGTGCGATAACCCACTGTACCCTGTCCCAGAGTGTGAAAGGACAGTGTGATAACCCACTGTGTCCAGTCCCAGAGTGTGAAAGGACAGTGTGATAACCCACTGTACCCAGTCCCAGAGTGTGAAAGGACAGTGTGATAACCCACTGTACCCAGTCCCAGTGTGTGAAAGGACAGTGTGATGTCCCACTGTGCCCAGTCCCAGAGTGTGAAAGGACAGTGCGACAACCCACTGTACCCAGTCCCAGAGTGTGAAAGGACAGTGTGAGACCCCACTGTACCCAGTCCCAGAGTGTGAAAGGACAGTGTGATAACCCACTGTACCCAGTCCCAGAGTGTGAAAGGACAGTGTGATAACCCACTGTACCCAGTCCCAGACTGTGAAAGGACAGTGCGATAACCCACTGTGCCCAGTCCCAGAGTGTGAAAGGACAGTGCGATAACCCACTGTACCCAGTCCCAGAGTGTGAAAGGACAGTGTGATAACCCACTGTACCCTGTCCCAGAGTGTGAAAGGACAGTGTGATAACCCACTGTGCTCAGTCCCAGAGTGTGAAAGGACAGTGTGATAACCCACTGTACCCAGTCCCAGAGTGTGAAAGGACAGTGTGATAACCCACTGTACCCAGTCCCAGATGTGAAAGGACAGTGTGACAACCCACTGTACCCAGTCCCAGAGTGTGAAAGGACAGTGTGATAACACACTGTACCCAGTCCCAGAGTGTGAAAGGACAGTGTGATAACCCACTGTACCCAGTCCCAGAGTGTGAAAGGACAGTGTGATAACCCACTGTGCCCAGTCCCAGAGTGTGAAAGGACAGTGTGATAACCCAATGTACCCAGAACCAGAGTGTGAAAGGACAGTGCGATAACCCACTGTACCCAGTCCCAGAGTGTGAAAGGACAGTGTGATAACCCACTGTACCCAGTCCCAGAGTGTGAAAGGACAGTGCGATAACCCACTGTACCCAGTCCCAGAGTGTGAAAGGACAGTGCGATAACCCACTGTACCCAGTCCCAGAGTGTGAAAGGACAGTGTGATAACCCACTGTGCCCAGTCCCAGAGTGTGAAAGGACAGTGTGAAAACCCACTGTACCCAGTCCCAGAGTGTGAAAGGACAGTGTGATAACCCACTGTACCCAGTCCCAGAGTGTGAAAGGACAGTGTGATAACCCACTGTACCCAGTCCCAGAGTGTGAAAGGACAGTGTGATAACCCACTGTACCCAGTCCCAGAGTGTGAAAGGGCAGTGTGATAACCCACTGTACCCAGTCCCAGAGTGTGAAAGGACAGTGTGATAACCCACTGTACCCAGTCCCAGAGTGTGAAAGGACAGTGTGATAACCCACTGTACCCAGTCCCAGAGTGTGAAAGGACAGTGTGATAACCCACTGTACCCAGTCCCAGAGTGTGAAAGGACAGTGTGATAACCCACTGTACCCAGTCCCAGAGTGTGAAAGCACAGTGTGATAACCCACTGTACCCAGTCCCAGAGTGTGAAAGGACAGTGTGATAACTCACTGTACCCAGTCCCAGAGTGTGAAAGGACAGTGTGATAACCCACTGTGTCCAGTCCCAGAGTGTGAAAGGACAGTGTGATAACCCACTGTACCCAGTCCCAGAGTGTGAAAGGACAGTGTGATAACCCACTGTACCCAGTCCCAGAGTGTGAAAGGACAGTGTGATAACCCACTGTACCCAGTCCCAGAGTGTGAAAGGACAGTGTGATAACCCACTGTACCCAGTCCCAGAGTGTGAAAGGACAGTGTGATAACCCACTGTACCCAGTCCCAGAGTGTGAAAGGACAGTGCGATAACCCACTGTACCCTGTCCCAGAGTGTGAAAGGACAGTGCGATAACCCACTGTACCCTGTCCCAGAGTGTGAAAGGACAGTGCGATAACCCACTGTGTCCAGTCCCAGAGTGTGAAAGGACAGTGTGATAACCCACTGTACCCAGACCCAGAGTGTGAAAGGACAGTGCGATAACCCACTGTACCCAGTCCCAGAGTGTGAAAGGACAGTGTGATAACCCACTGTACCCAGTCCCAGAGTGTGAAAGGACAGTGTGATAACCCACTGTACCCAGTCCCAGACTGTGAAAGGACAGTGCGATAACCCACTGTGTCCAGTCCCAGAGTGTGAAAGGACAGTGCGATAACCCACTGTACCCAGTCCCAGAGTGTGAAAGGACAGTGTGATAACCCACTGTACCCTGTCCCAGAGTGTGAAAGGACAGTGTGATAACCCACTGTACCCAGTCCCAGAGTGTGAAAGGACAGTGTGATAACCCACTGTACCCAGTCCCAGAGTGTGAAAGGACAGTGTGATAACCCACTGTACCCAGTCCCAGAGTGTGAAAGGACAGTGCGATAACCCACTGTACCCTGTCCCAGAGTGTGAAAGGACAGTGCGATAACCCACTGTACCCTGTCCCAGAGTGTGAAAGGACAGTGTGATAACCCACTGTACCCAGTCCCAGTGTGTGAAAGGACAGTGTGATGTCCCACTGTGCCCAGTCCCAGAGTGTGAAAGGACAGTGCGACAACCCACTGTACCCAGTCCCAGAGTGTGAAAGGACAGTGTGAGACCCCACTGTACCCAGTCCCAGAGTGTGAAAGGACAGTGTGATAACCCACTGTACCCAGTCCCAGAGTGTGAAAGGACAGTGTGATAACCCACTGTACCCAGTCCCAGACTGTGAAAGGACAGTGCGATAACCCACTGTGCCCAGTCCCAGAGTGTGAAAGGACAGTGCGATAACCCACTGTACCCAGTCCCAGAGTGTGAAAGGACAGTGTGATAACCCACTGTACCCTGTCCCAGAGTGTGAAAGGACAGTGTGATAACCCACTGTGCTCAGTCCCAGAGTGTGAAAGGACAGTGTGATAACCCACTGTACCCAGTCCCAGAGTGTGAAAGGACAGTGTGATAACCCACTGTACCCAGTCCCAGATGTGAAAGGACAGTGTGACAACCCACTGTACCCAGTCCCAGAGTGTGAAAGGACAGTGTGATAACACACTGTACCCAGTCCCAGAGTGTGAAAGGACAGTGTGATAACCCACTGTACCCAGTCCCAGAGTGTGAAAGGACAGTGTGATAACCCACTGTGCCCAGTCCCAGAGTGTGAAAGGACAGTGTGATAACCCAATGTACCCAGAACCAGAGTGTGAAAGGACAGTGCGATAACCCACTGTACCCAGTCCCAGAGTGTGAAAGGACAGTGTGATAACCCACTGTACCCAGTCCCAGAGTGTGAAAGGACAGTGCGATAACCCACTGTACCCTGTCCCAGAGTGTGAAAGGACAGTGCGATAACCCACTGTACCCTGTCCCAGAGTGTGAAAGGACAGTGCGATAACCCACTGTGTCCAGTCCCAGAGTGTGAAAGGACAGTGTGATAACCCACTGTACCCAGACCCAGAGTGTGAAAGGACAGTGTGATAACCCGCTGTACCCAGTCCCAGAGTGTGAAAGGACAGTGTGATAACCCACTGTACCCAGTCCCAGTGTGTGAAAGGACAGTGTGATGTCCCACTGTGCCCAGTCCCAGAGTGTGAAAGGACAGTGCGACAACCCACTGTACCCAGTCCCAGAGTGTGAAAGGACAGTGTGAGACCCCACTGTACCCAGTCCCAGAGTGTGAAAGGACAGTGTGATAACCCACTGTACCCAGTCCCAGAGTGTGAAAGGACAGTGTGATAACCCACTGTACCCAGTCCCAGACTGTGAAAGGACAGTGCGATAACCCACTGTGCCCAGTCCCAGAGTGTGAAAGGACAGTGCGATAACCCACTGTACCCAGTCCCAGAGTGTGAAAGGACAGTGTGATAACCCACTGTACCCTGTCCCAGAGTGTGAAAGGACAGTGTGATAACCCACTGTGCTCAGTCCCAGAGTGTGAAAGGACAGTGTGATAACCCACTGTACCCAGTCCCAGATGTGAAAGGACAGTGTGATAACCCACTGTACCCAGTCCCAGATGTGAAAGGACAGTGTGACAACCCACTGTACCCAGTCCCAGAGTGTGAAAGGACAGTGTGATAACACACTGTACCCAGTCCCAGAGTGTGAAAGGACAGTGTGATAACCCACTGTACCCAGTCCCAGAGTGTGAAAGGACAGTGCGATAACTCACTGTACCCAGTCCCACAGTGTGAAAGGACAGTGTGATAACCCACTGTACCCCGACCCAGAGTGTGAAAGTACAGTGCGATAACCCACTGTACCCAGCCCCAGAGTGTGAAAGGACAGTGTGATAACCCACTGTACCCGGTCCCAGAGTGTGAAAGGACAGTGTGATAACCCACTGTACCCGGTACCAGAGTGTGAAAGGACAGTGTGATAACCCACTGTACCCAGTCCCAGAGTGTGAAAGGACAGTGTGATAACCCACTGTACCCAGTTCCGGAGTGTGAAAGGACAGTGTGATAACCCACTGTACCCAGACCCAGAGTGTGAAAGGACAGTGTGATAACCCACTGTACCCAGTCCCAGAGTGTGAAAGGACAGTGTGATAACCCAGTGTGCCCAGTCCCAGAGTGTGAAAGGACAGTGTGATAACGCACTGTGCCCAGTCCCAGAGTGTGAAAGGACAGTGTGATAACCCACTGTGCCCAGTCCCAGAGTGTGAAAGGACAGTGTGATAACCCACTGTGCCCAGTCCCAGAGTGAGAAAGGACAGTGTGATAACCCACTGTACCCAGTCCCAGAGTGTGAAAGGACAGTGTGATAACCCACTGTACCCAGTCCCAGAGTGTGAATGGACAGTGTGATAACCCACTGTACCCAGTCCCAGAGTGTGAAAGGACAGTGTGATAACCCACTGTACCCAGTCCCAGAGTGTGACAGGACAGTGTGATAACCCACTGTACCCAGTCCCAGAGTGTGAAAGGACAGTGAGATAACCCACTGTACCCAGTCCCAGAGTGTGAAAGGACAGTGTGATAACCCCCTGTGCCCAGTCCCAGAGTGTGAAAGGACAGTGTGATAACCCACTGTGCCCAGTCCCAGAGTGTGAAAGGACAGTGTGATAACCCACTGTACCCAGTCCCAGAGTGTGAAAGGACAGTGTGATAACCCACTGTACCCAGTCCCAGAGTGTGAAAGGACAGTGTGATAACCCACTGTACCCAGTCCCAGAGTGTGAAAGGACAGTGTGATAACCCACTGTACCCAGTCCCAGAGTGTGAAAGGACAGTGTGATAACCCACTGTACCCAGTCCCAGAGTGTGAAAGGACAGTGCGATAACCCACTGTGCCCAGTCCCAGAGTGTGAAAGGACAGTGTGATAACCCACTGTACCCAGTCCCAGAGTGTGAAAGGACAGTGTGATAACCCACTGTGCCCAGTCCCAGAGTGTGAAAGGACAGTGTGATAACCCACTGTACCCAGTCCCAGAGTGTGAAAGGACAGTGTGATAACCCACTGTACCCAGTCCCAGAGTGTGAAAGGACAGTGCGATAACCCACTGTACCCTGTCCCAGAGTGTGAAAGGACAGTGCGATAACCCACTGTGTCCAGTCCCAGAGTGTGAAAGGACAGTGTGATAACCCACTGTACCCAGACCCAGAGTGTGAAAGGACAGTGTGATAACCCACTGTACCCAGTCCCAGAGTGTGAAAGGACAGTGTGATAACCCACTGTACCCAGTCCCAGTGTGTGAAAGGACAGTGTGATGTCCCACTGTGCCCAGTCCCAGAGTGTGAAAGGACAGTGCGACAACCCACTGTACCCAGTCCCAGAGTGTGAAAGGACAGTGTGAGACCCCACTGTACCCAGTCCCAGAGTGTGAAAGGACAGTGTGATAACCCACTGTACCCAGTCCCAGAGTGTGAAAGGACAGTGTGATAACCCACTGTACCCAGTCCCAGACTGTGAAAGGACAGTGCGATAACCCACTGTGCCCAGTCCCAGAGTGTGAAAGGACAGTGCGATAACCCACTGTACCCAGTCCCAGAGTGTGAAAGGACAGTGTGATAACCCACTGTACCCTGTCCCAGAGTGTGAAAGGACAGTGTGATAACCCACTGTACCCAGTCCCAGAGTGTGAAAGGACAGTGTGATAACCCACTGTACCCAGTCCCAGAGTGTGAAAGGACAGTGTGATAACCCACTGTACCCAGTCCCAGAGTGTGAAAGGACAGTGCGATAACCCACTGTACCCTGTCCCAGAGTGTGAAAGGACAGTGCGATAACCCACTGTACCCTGTCCCAGAGTGTGAAAGGACAGTGTGATAACCCACTGTACCCAGTCCCAGTGTGTGAAAGGACAGTGTGATGTCCCACTGTGCCCAGTCCCAGAGTGTGAAAGGACAGTGCGACAACCCACTGTACCCAGTCCCAGAGTGTGAAAGGACAGTGTGAGACCCCACTGTACCCAGTCCCAGAGTGTGAAAGGACAGTGTGATAACCCACTGTACCCAGTCCCAGAGTGTGAAAGGACAGTGTGATAACCCACTGTACCCAGTCCCAGACTGTGAAAGGACAGTGCGATAACCCACTGTGCCCAGTCCCAGAGTGTGAAAGGACAGTGCGATAACCCACTGTACCCAGTCCCAGAGTGTGAAAGGACAGTGTGATAACCCACTGTACCCTGTCCCAGAGTGTGAAAGGACAGTGTGATAACCCACTGTGCTCAGTCCCAGAGTGTGAAAGGACAGTGTGATAACCCACTGTACCCAGTCCCAGAGTGTGAAAGGACAGTGTGATAACCCACTGTACCCAGTCCCAGATGTGAAAGGACAGTGTGACAACCCACTGTACCCAGTCCCAGAGTGTGAAAGGACAGTGTGATAACACACTGTACCCAGTCCCAGAGTGTGAAAGGACAGTGTGATAACCCACTGTACCCAGTCCCAGAGTGTGAAAGGACAGTGTGATAACCCACTGTGCCCAGTCCCAGAGTGTGAAAGGACAGTGTGATAACCCAATGTACCCAGAACCAGAGTGTGAAAGGACAGTGCGATAACCCACTGTACCCAGTCCCAGAGTGTGAAAGGACAGTGTGATAACCCACTGTACCCAGTCCCAGAGTGTGAAAGGACAGTGCGATAACCCACTGTACCCAGTCCCAGAGTGTGAAAGGACAGTGCGATAACCCACTGTACCCAGTCCCAGAGTGTGAAAGGACAGTGTGATAACCCACTGTGCCCAGTCCCAGAGTGTGAAAGGACAGTGTGAAAACCCACTGTACCCAGTCCCAGAGTGTGAAAGGACAGTGTGATAACCCACTGTACCCAGTCCCAGAGTGTGAAAGGACAGTGTGATAACCCACTGTACCCAGTCCCAGAGTGTGAAAGGACAGTGTGATAACCCACTGTACCCAGTCCCAGAGTGTGAAAGGGCAGTGTGATAACCCACTGTACCCAGTCCCAGAGTGTGAAAGGACAGTGTGATAACCCACTGTACCCAGTCCCAGAGTGTGAAAGGACAGTGTGATAACCCACTGTACCCAGTCCCAGAGTGTGAAAGGACAGTGTGATAACCCACTGTACCCAGTCCCAGAGTGTGAAAGGACAGTGTGATAACCCACTGTACCCAGTCCCAGAGTGTGAAAGCACAGTGTGATAACCCACTGTACCCAGTCCCAGAGTGTGAAAGGACAGTGTGATAACTCACTGTACCCAGTCCCAGAGTGTGAAAGGACAGTGTGATAACCCACTGTGTCCAGTCCCAGAGTGTGAAAGGACAGTGTGATAACCCACTGTACCCAGTCCCAGAGTGTGAAAGGACAGTGTGATAACCCACTGTACCCAGTCCCAGAGTGTGAAAGGACAGTGTGATAACCCACTGTACCCAGTCCCAGAGTGTGAAAGGACAGTGTGATAACCCACTGTACCCAGTCCCAGAGTGTGAATGGACAGTGTGATAACCCACTGTACCCAGTCCCAGAGTGTGAAAGGACAGTGTGATAACCCACTGTACCCAGTCCCAGAGTGTGACAGGACAGTGTGATAACCCACTGTACCCAGTCCCAGAGTGTGAAAGGACAGTGAGATAACCCACTGTACCCAGTCCCAGAGTGTGAAAGGACAGTGTGATAACCCCCTGTGCCCAGTCCCAGAGTGTGAAAGGACAGTGTGATAACCCACTGTGCCCAGTCCCAGAGTGTGAAAGGACAGTGTGATAACCCACTGTACCCAGTCCCAGAGTGTGAAAGGACAGTGTGATAACCCACTGTACCCAGTCCCAGAGTGTGAAAGGACAGTGTGATAACCCACTGTACCCAGTCCCAGAGTGTGAAAGGACAGTGTGATAACCCACTGTACCCAGTCCCAGAGTGTGAAAGGACAGTGTGATAACCCACTGTACCCAGTCCCAGAGTGTGAAAGGACAGTGCGATAACCCACTGTGCCCAGTCCCAGAGTGTGAAAGGACAGTGTGATAACCCACTGTACCCAGTCCCAGAGTGTGAAAGGACAGTGTGATAACCCACTGTGCCCAGTCCCAGAGTGTGAAAGGACAGTGTGATAACCCACTGTACCCAGTCCCAGAGTGTGAAAGGACAGTGTGATAACCCACTGTACCCAGTCCCAGAGTGTGAAAGGACAGTGCGATAACCCACTGTACCCTGTCCCAGAGTGTGAAAGGACAGTGCGATAACCCACTGTGTCCAGTCCCAGAGTGTGAAAGGACAGTGTGATAACCCACTGTACCCAGACCCAGAGTGTGAAAGGACAGTGTGATAACCCACTGTACCCAGTCCCAGAGTGTGAAAGGACAGTGTGATAACCCACTGTACCCAGTCCCAGTGTGTGAAAGGACAGTGTGATGTCCCACTGTGCCCAGTCCCAGAGTGTGAAAGGACAGTGCGACAACCCACTGTACCCAGTCCCAGAGTGTGAAAGGACAGTGTGAGACCCCACTGTACCCAGTCCCAGAGTGTGAAAGGACAGTGTGATAACCCACTGTACCCAGTCCCAGAGTGTGAAAGGACAGTGTGATAACCCACTGTACCCAGTCCCAGACTGTGAAAGGACAGTGCGATAACCCACTGTGCCCAGTCCCAGAGTGTGAAAGGACAGTGCGATAACCCACTGTACCCAGTCCCAGAGTGTGAAAGGACAGTGTGATAACCCACTGTACCCTGTCCCAGAGTGTGAAAGGACAGTGTGATAACCCACTGTACCCAGTCCCAGAGTGTGAAAGGACAGTGTGATAACCCACTGTACCCAGTCCCAGAGTGTGAAAGGACAGTGTGATAACCCACTGTACCCAGTCCCAGAGTGTGAAAGGACAGTGCGATAACCCACTGTACCCTGTCCCAGAGTGTGAAAGGACAGTGCGATAACCCACTGTACCCTGTCCCAGAGTGTGAAAGGACAGTGTGATAACCCACTGTACCCAGTCCCAGTGTGTGAAAGGACAGTGTGATGTCCCACTGTGCCCAGTCCCAGAGTGTGAAAGGACAGTGCGACAACCCACTGTACCCAGTCCCAGAGTGTGAAAGGACAGTGTGAGACCCCACTGTACCCAGTCCCAGAGTGTGAAAGGACAGTGTGATAACCCACTGTACCCAGTCCCAGAGTGTGAAAGGACAGTGTGATAACCCACTGTACCCAGTCCCAGACTGTGAAAGGACAGTGCGATAACCCACTGTGCCCAGTCCCAGAGTGTGAAAGGACAGTGCGATAACCCACTGTACCCAGTCCCAGAGTGTGAAAGGACAGTGTGATAACCCACTGTACCCTGTCCCAGAGTGTGAAAGGACAGTGTGATAACCCACTGTGCTCAGTCCCAGAGTGTGAAAGGACAGTGTGATAACCCACTGTACCCAGTCCCAGAGTGTGAAAGGACAGTGTGATAACCCACTGTACCCAGTCCCAGATGTGAAAGGACAGTGTGACAACCCACTGTACCCAGTCCCAGAGTGTGAAAGGACAGTGTGATAACACACTGTACCCAGTCCCAGAGTGTGAAAGGACAGTGTGATAACCCACTGTGCCCAGTCCCAGAGTGTGAAAGGACAGTGTGATAACCCAATGTACCCAGAACCAGAGTGTGAAAGGACAGTGCGATAACCCACTGTACCCAGTCCCAGAGTGTGAAAGGACAGTGTGATAACCCACTGTACCCAGTCCCAGAGTGTGAAAGGACAGTGCGATAACCCACTGTACCCAGTCCCAGAGTGTGAAAGGACAGTGCGATAACCCACTGTACCCAGTCCCAGAGTGTGAAAGGACAGTGTGATAACCCACTGTGCCCAGTCCCAGAGTGTGAAAGGACAGTGTGAAAACCCACTGTACCCAGTCCCAGAGTGTGAAAGGACAGTGTGATAACCCACTGTACCCAGTCCCAGAGTGTGAAAGGACAGTGTGATAACCCACTGTACCCAGTCCCAGAGTGTGAAAGGACAGTGTGATAACCCACTGTACCCAGTCCCAGAGTGTGAAAGGGCAGTGTGATAACCCACTGTACCCAGTCCCAGAGTGTGAAAGGACAGTGTGATAACCCACTGTACCCAGTCCCAGAGTGTGAAAGGACAGTGTGATAACCCACTGTACCCAGTCCCAGAGTGTGAAAGGACAGTGTGATAACCCACTGTACCCAGTCCCAGAGTGTGAAAGGACAGTGTGATAACCCACTGTACCCAGTCCCAGAGTGTGAAAGCACAGTGTGATAACCCACTGTACCCAGTCCCAGAGTGTGAAAGGACAGTGTGATAACTCACTGTACCCAGTCCCAGAGTGTGAAAGGACAGTGTGATAACCCACTGTGTCCAGTCCCAGAGTGTGAAAGGACAGTGTGATAACCCACTGTACCCAGTCCCAGAGTGTGAAAGGACAGTGTGATAACCCACTGTACCCAGTCCCAGAGTGTGAAAGGACAGTGTGATAACCCACTGTACCCAGTCCCAGAGTGTGAAAGGACAGTGTGATAACCCACTGTACCCAGTCCCAGAGTGTGAAAGGACAGTGTGATAACCCACTGTACCCAGTCCCAGAGTGTGAAAGGACAGTGCGATAACCCACTGTACCCTGTCCCAGAGTGTGAAAGGACAGTGCGATAACCCACTGTACCCTGTCCCAGAGTGTGAAAGGACAGTGCGATAACCCACTGTGTCCAGTCCCAGAGTGTGAAAGGACAGTGTGATAACCCACTGTACCCAGACCCAGAGTGTGAAAGGACAGTGTGATAACCCGCTGTACCCAGTCCCAGAGTGTGAAAGGACAGTGTGATAACCCACTGTACCCAGTCCCAGTGTGTGAAAGGACAGTGTGATGTCCCACTGTGCCCAGTCCCAGAGTGTGAAAGGACAGTGCGACAACCCACTGTACCCAGTCCCAGAGTGTGAAAGGACAGTGTGAGACCCCACTGTACCCAGTCCCAGAGTGTGAAAGGACAGTGTGATAACCCACTGTACCCAGTCCCAGAGTGTGAAAGGACAGTGTGATAACCCACTGTACCCAGTCCCAGACTGTGAAAGGACAGTGCGATAACCCACTGTGCCCAGTCCCAGAGTGTGAAAGGACAGTGCGATAACCCACTGTACCCAGTCCCAGAGTGTGAAAGGACAGTGTGATAACCCACTGTACCCTGTCCCAGAGTGTGAAAGGACAGTGTGATAACCCACTGTGCTCAGTCCCAGAGTGTGAAAGGACAGTGTGATAACCCACTGTACCCAGTCCCAGATGTGAAAGGACAGTGTGATAACCCACTGTACCCAGTCCCAGATGTGAAAGGACAGTGTGACAACCCACTGTACCCAGTCCCAGAGTGTGAAAGGACAGTGTGATAACACACTGTACCCAGTCCCAGAGTGTGAAAGGACAGTGTGATAACCCACTGTACCCAGTCCCAGAGTGTGAAAGGACAGTGCGATAACTCACTGTACCCAGTCCCACAGTGTGAAAGGACAGTGTGATAACCCACTGTACCCCGACCCAGAGTGTGAAAGTACAGTGCGATAACCCACTGTACCCAGCCCCAGAGTGTGAAAGGACAGTGTGATAACCCACTGTACCCGGTCCCAGAGTGTGAAAGGACAGTGTGATAACCCACTGTACCCGGTACCAGAGTGTGAAAGGACAGTGTGATAACCCACTGTACCCAGTCCCAGAGTGTGAAAGGACAGTGTGATAACCCACTGTACCCAGTTCCGGAGTGTGAAAGGACAGTGTGATAACCCACTGTACCCAGACCCAGAGTGTGAAAGGACAGTGTGATAACCCACTGTACCCAGTCCCAGAGAGTGAAAGGACAGTGTGATAACCCAGTGTGCCCAGTCCCAGAGTGTGAAAGGACAGTGTGATAACGCACTGTGCCCAGTCCCAGAGTGTGAAAGGACAGTGTGATAACCCACTGTGCCCAGTCCCAGAGTGTGAAAGGACAGTGTGATAACCCACTGTGCCCAGTCCCAGAGTGAGAAAGGACAGTGTGATAACCCACTGTACCCAGTCCCAGAGTGTGAAAGGACAGTGTGATAACCCACTGTACCCAGTCCCAGAGTGTGAATGGACAGTGTGATAACCCACTGTACCCAGTCCCAGAGTGTGAAAGGACAGTGTGATAACCCACTGTACCCAGTCCCAGAGTGTGACAGGACAGTGTGATAACCCACTGTACCCAGTCCCAGAGTGTGAAAGGACAGTGAGATAACCCACTGTACCCAGTCCCAGAGTGTGAAAGGACAGTGTGATAACCCCCTGTGCCCAGTCCCAGAGTGTGAAAGGACAGTGTGATAACCCACTGTGCCCAGTCCCAGAGTGTGAAAGGACAGTGTGATAACCCACTGTACCCAGTCCCAGAGTGTGAAAGGACAGTGTGATAACCCACTGTACCCAGTCCCAGAGTGTGAAAGGACAGTGTGATAACCCACTGTACCCAGTCCCAGAGTGTGAAAGGACAGTGTGATAACCCACTGTTCCCAGTCCCAGAGTGTGAAAGGACAGTGTGATAACCCACTGTGCCCAGTCCCAGAGTGTGAAAGGACAGTGTGATAACCCACTGTACCCAGTCCCAGAGTGTGAAAGGACAGTGTGATAACCCACTGTACCCAGTCCCAGAGTGTGAAAGGACAGTGTGATAACCCACTGTACCCAGTCCCAGAGTGTGAAAGGACAGTGTGATAACCCACTGTACCCAGTCCCAGAGTGTGAAAGGACAGTGTGATAACCCACTGTACCCAGTCCCAGAGTGTGAAAGGACAGTGCGATAACCCACTGTGTCCAGTCCCAGAGTGTGAAAGGACAGTGTGATAACCCACTGTACCCAGTCCCAGAGTGTGAAAGGACAGTGTGATAACCCACTGTACCCAGTCCCAGAGTGTGAAAGGACAGTGTGATAACCCACTGTACCCAGTCCCAGAGTGTGAAAGGACAGTGCGATAACCCACTGTGCCCAGTCCCAGAGTGTGAAAGGACAGTGTGATAACCCACTGTACCCAGTCCCAGAGTGTGAAAGGACAGTGTGATAACCCACTGTACCCAGTCCCAGAGTGTGAAAGGACAGTGTGATAACCCACTGTACCCTGTCCCAGAGTGTGAAAGGACAGTGTGATAACCCACTGTGCCCAGTCCCAGAGTGTGAAAGGACAATGCGATAACCCACTGTACCCAGTCCCAGAGTGTGAAAGGACAATGTGATAACCCACTGTGCCCAGTCCCAGAGTGTGAAAGGACAGTGCGATAACCCACTGTACCCAGTCCCAGAGTGTGAAAGGACAGTGTGATAACCCACTGTACCCAGTCCCAGAGTGTGAAAGGACAGTGTGATAACCCACTGTACCCAGTCCCAGAGTGTGAAAGGACAGTGTGATAACCCACTGTGCCCAGTCCCAGAGTGTGAAAGGACAGTGTGATAACCCACTGTGCCCAGTCCCAGAGTGTGAAAGGACAGTGCGATAACCCACTGTACCCAGTCCCAGAGTGTGAAAGGACAGTGTGATAACCCACTGTACCCAGTCCCAGAGTGTGAAAGGACAGTGTGATAACCCACTGTACCCAGTCCCAGAGTGTGAAAGGACAGTGTGATAACCCACTGTACCCAGTCCCAGAGTGTGAAAGGACAGTGTGATAACCCACTGTACCCAGTCCCAGAGTGTGAAAGGACAGTGCGATAACCCACTGTGCCCAGTCCCAGAGTGTGAAAGGACAGTGTGATAACCCACTGTACCCAGTCCCAGAGTGTGAAAGGACAGTGTGATAACCCACTGTGCCCAGTCCCAGAGTGTGAAAGGACAGTGTGATAACCCACTGTACCCAGTCCCAGAGTGTGAAAGGTCAGTGTGATAACCCACTGTACCCAGTCCCAGAGTGTGAAAGGACAGTGTGATAACCCACTGTGCCCAGTCCCAGAGTGTGAAAGGACAGTGTGATAACCCACTGTACCCAGTCCCAGAGTGTGAAAGGACAGTGTGATAACCCACTGTGCCCAGTCCCAGAGTGTGAAAGGACAGTGTGATAACCCACTGTACCCAGTCCCAGAGTGTGAAAGGTCAGTGTGATAACCCACTGTACCCAGTCCCAGAGTGTGAAAGGACAGTGTGATAACCCACTGTGCCCAGTCCCAGAGTGTGAAAGGACAGTGCGATAACACACTGTGCCCAGTCCCAGAGTGTGAAAGGACAGTGCGATAACCCACTGTGCCCAGTCCCAGAGTGTGAAAGGACAGTGTGATAACCCACTGTACCCAGTCCCAGAGTGTGAAAGGACAGTGTGATAACCCACTGTACCCAGTCCCAGAGTGTGAAAGGACAGTGTGATAACCGACTGTACCCAGTCCCAGAGTGTGAAAGGACAGTGCGATAACCCACTGTACCCAGTCCCAGAGTGTGAAAGGACAGTGCGATAACCCACTGTACCCAGTCCCAGAGTGTGAAAGGACAGTGTGATAACCCACTGTACCCAGTCCCAGAGTGTGAAAGGACAGTGTGATAACCGACTGTACCCAGTCCCAGAGTGTGAAAGGACAGTGCGATAACCCACTGTACCCAGTCCCAGAGTGTGAAAGGACAGTGCGATAACCCACTGTACCCAGTCCCAGAGTGTGAAAGGACAGTGTGATAACCCACTGTGCCCAGTCCCAGAGTGTGAAAGGACAGTGCGATAACCCACTGTGCCCAGTCCCAGAGTGTGAAAGGACAGTGCGATAACCCACTGTACCCAGACCCAGAGTGTGAAAGGACAGTGTGATAACCCACTGTACCCAGTCCCAGAGTGTGAAAGGACAGTGTGATAACCCACTGTGCCCAGTCCCAGAGTGTGAAAGGACAGTGTGATAACCCACTGTACCCAGTCCCAGAGTGTGAAAGGACAGTGTGATAACCCACTGTACCCAGTCCCAGAGTGTGAAAGGGCAGTGTGATAACCCACTGTACCCAGTCCCAGAGTGTGAAAGTACAGTGCGATAACCCACTGTACCCAGTCCCAGTGTGTGAAAGGTCAGTGTGATAACCCACTGTACCCAGTCCCAGAGTGTGAAAGGACAGTGTGATAACCCACTGTGCCCAGTCCCAGAGTGTGAAAGGACAGTGCGATAACACACTGTGCCCAGTCCCAGAGTGTGAAAGGACAGTGTGATAACCCACTGTGCCCAGTCCCAGAGTGTGAAAGGACAGTGTGATAACCCACTGTACCCAGTCCCAGAGTGTGAAAGGACAGTGTGATAACCCACTGTACCCAGTCCCAGAGTGTGAAAGGACAGTGTGATAACCGACTGTACCCAGTCCCAGAGTGTGAAAGGACAGTGCGATAACCCACTGTACCCAGTCCCAGAGTGTGAAAGGACAGTGTGATAACCCACTGTACCCAGTCCCAGAGTGTGAAAGGACAGTGTGATAACCCACTGTACCCAGTCCCAGAGTGTGAAAGGACAGTGTGATAACCGACTGTACCCAGTCCCAGAGTGTGAAAGGACAGTGCGATAACCCACTGTACCCAGTCCCAGAGTGTGAAAGGACAGTGTGATAACCCACTGTACCCAGTCCCAGAGTGTGAAAGGACAGTGTGATAACCCACTGTGCCCAGTCCCAGAGTGTGAAAGGACAGTGCGATAACCCACTGTACCCAGACCCAGAGTGTGAAAGGACAGTGCGATAACCCACTGTACCCAGTCCCAGAGTGTGAAAGGACAGTGTGATAACCCACTGTGCCCAGTCCCAGAGTGTGAAAGGACAGTGTGATAACCCACTGTACCCAGTCCCAGAGTGTGAAAGGACAGTGTGATAACCCACTGTGCCCAGTCCCAGAGTGTGAAAGGACAGTGTGATAACCCACTGTACC
The DNA here is from genome assembly GCF_047496885.1 of Scyliorhinus torazame. NCBI lineage: Eukaryota > Metazoa > Chordata > Chondrichthyes > Carcharhiniformes > Scyliorhinidae > Scyliorhinus > Scyliorhinus torazame. Next base: position 37,522,091 of record NC_092738.1, read on the forward strand.
CAGACCCAGAGTGTGAAAGGACAGTGTGATAACCCACTGTGCCCAGTCCCAGAGTGTGAAAGGACAGTGTGATAACCCACTGTACCCAGTCCCAGAGTGTGAAAGGACAGTGCGATAACCCACTGTACCCAGTCCCAGAGTGTGAAAGGACAGTGCGATAACCCACTGTACCCAGTCCCAGAGTGTGAAAGGACAGTGTGATAACCCACTGTACCCAGTCCCAGAGTGTGAAAGGACAGTGTGATAACCCACTGTACCCAGTCCCAGAGTGTGAAAGGACAGTGTGATAACCCACTGTACCCGGTCCCAGAGTGTGAAAGGACAGTGTGATAACCCACTGTACCCAGTCCCAGAGTGTGAAAGGACAGTGTGATAACCCACTGTACCCAGTCCCAGAGTGTGAAAGGACAGTGTGATAACCCACTGTGCCCAGTCCCAGAGTGTGAAAGGACAGTGCGATAACCCACTGTACCCAGTCCCAGAGTGTGAAAGGACAGTGTGACAACCCACTGTTCCCAGTCCCAGAGTGTGAAAGGACAGTGTGATAACCCACTGTGCCCAGTCCCAGAGTGTGAAAGGACAGTGTGATAACCCACTGTACCCAGTCCCAGAGTGTGAAAGGACAGTGTGATAACCCACTGTACCCAGTCCCAGAGTGTGAAAGGACAGTGTGATAACCCACTGTACCCAGTCCCAGAGTGTGAAAGGACAGTGTGATAACCCACTGTGCCCAGTCCCAGAGTGTGAAAGGACAGTGCGATAACCCACTGTACCCAGTCCCAGAGTGTGAAAGGACAGTGTGACAACCCACTGTTCCCAGTCCCAGAGTGTGAAAGGACAGTGTGATAACCCACTGTGCCCAGTCCCAGAGTGTGAAAGGACAGTGTGATAACCCACTGTACCCAGTCCCAGAGTGTGAAAGGACAGTGTGATAACCCACTGTACCCAGTCCCAGAGTGTGAAAGGACAGTGTGATAACCTACTGTACCCAATCCCAGAGTGTGAAAGGACAGTGTGATAACCCACTGTACCCAATCCCAGAGTGTGAAAGGACAGTGCGATAACCCACTGTGCCCAGTCCCAGAGTGTGAAAGGACAGTGTGATAACCCACTGTACCCAGTCCCAGAGTGTGAAAGGACAGTGTGATAACCCACTGTACCCAGTCCCAGAGTGTGAAAGGACAGTGCAAAGATGTGCAGGTCAGGTTGGATTAGTGATAGTGCGGGGGAGTGGGCCTAGGGAGGGTGCTCTTTCGTTGGATCGGTACAGACTCTATAGGCCGAATGGCCTCCTTCTGCACTGTGGGGATTCAATGATTATTCATCGCTGAGTGAACGTGCTTGAAGCAGAGGGGTATAAGGCAAATTCCCAGCACATTCTCACCTTCCCGACGTTCTGCCAGAAGTCAGGGGTCTGCTCTTTCCCTCGTAGGCTGGATGGGATGTACCAGAAGCAGACATTGACACCCTGAGGCTGTGAGAGAGAGACACAAAGAGACTTTTATACTCATTAAAAGACTCCAGCTTTCCCGCCGTCAAACTTTGTCTCCAAAATCAGCTGCTTCAAATCAGAGAGTCTTCAAAACAAATTTTAAAGAACAGGCTGTCAAGCACATGAATTAGGGGGAGTCGCCACTCAACCCCGCAATCCTGCTCTGCCATTCAATAAGATTCAAAAAAGGCATCGGTCTGAATATAAGCCTTTGACATGTACAAACAAGCTTTTGAGCAGCATGGCGTCCACAGTGGTTAGCACTGCTGCCTCACATAGCCAGGGACCCAGGTTCAATTCCGGCCATGGGTGACAGTCTGTGCGGAGTCTGCACGTTCTCCCCGTGTGTGCGTGGGTTTACTCCGGGTGCTCCGGTTTCCTCCCACAGTCCAAAGATGTGCAGGTTAGGTGGATTGGCCGTGATAAGTGTCCCAGTGTCCAATTTAACATGGCCAATCCACCTAACCTGCACATCTTTGGACACTAAGGGACAATTTATCATGGCCAATCCACCTGACCTGCACATCTTTGGACACTAAGGGACAATTTATCATGGCCAATCCACCTGACCTGCACATCTTTGGACACTAAGGGACAATTTAACATGGCCAATCCACCTAACCTGCACATCTTTGGACACTAAGGGACAATTTAACATGGCCAATCCACCTAACCTGTACATCTTTGGACACTAAGGGACAATTTAACATGGCCAATCCACCTAACCTGCACATCTTTGGACACTAAGGGACAATTTATCATGGCCAATCCACCTGACCTGCACATCTTTGGACACTAAGGGACAATTTATCATGGCCAATCCACCTGACCTGCACATCTTTGGACACTAAGGGACAATTTAACATGGCCAATCCACCTGACCTGCACATCTTTGGACACTAAGGGACAATTTATCATGGCCAATCCACCTGACCTGCACATCTTTGGACACTAAGGGACAATTTAACATGGCCAATCCACCTAACCTGTACATCTTTGGACACTAAGGGACAATTTAACATGGCCAATCCACCTAACCTGTACATCTTTGGACACTAAGGGACAATTTAGCATGGCCAATCCCCCTAACCTGCACATTTTTATACACTAAGGAACAATTTAACATGGCCAATCCACCTAACCTGCACATCTTTGGACACTAAGGGACAATTTAACATGGCCAATCCACCTAACCTGCACATCTTTGGACACTAAGGGGCAATTTATCATGGCCAATCCACCTAACCTGCACATCTTTGGACACTGAGGACAATTTATCATGGCCAATCCACCTAACCTGTACATCTTTGGACACTAAGGGACAATTTATCATGGCCAATCCACCTAACCTGTACATCTTTGGACACTAAGGGACAATTTATCATGGCCAATCCACCTAACTTGCACATCTTTGGATATTACGGGACAATTTAACATGGCCAATCCACCTAACCTGCACATCTTTGGACACTAAGGGACAATTTAACATGGCCAATCCACCTAACTTGCACATCTTTGGACTGTGGGAGGAAACCGGAGAACCCAGAGGAACCCCACGCAGACATGGGGAGAACGTGTAAATTCCACACAGTCAACCAAGGTCAGAATTGAACCCTGGTCCCGAGGTGACAGTGCTAACCACTGTGCTGCCCATGACAGTTGTAACTCTCAGGCATCCTGCCATTCTCCTCCTCACCGTTCGAGAGCTTTCCAACTGCATCAGTAACAGGAAGGTTAGGGGCCTGGAGGCAGTGTTGCAGAGGAGGAGTTGTGGAGCTTTACTGAGCAGAGGGAAGGCGCAGACGGTTTGGAGACAATGGGAGAGGCAAAGATTTTTAACCACACTCAATTACAAATAAAAAGATGGGGAAGGGACACAGTCTGAGGCTCTGTGGTTTCAGCTGCAGGGTGGGGGGGGATGTAATTTATCACATGTCAATTTACCTCCATCAGTAGCTGAAAACCTTCTCTTTCCTTCATCTCATTAACCAAATACCTGGGGGGAAGAAAATCCATAAAAACAGAATGATATTGATACACAAGACATCAGAATCAGAATTCAGCAAATCGAACCTCAGATGGTGGGAGTGGGGGTGGGTTTGCTGCCCTTTGATAAGGTTAGCACGCCCATCAGTGGCACAATGGTTAGCACAGTTGCTTCACAGCATCAAGGTCCCGGGTTCGATTCCCGGCTTGGGTCACTGTCTGTGCGGAGTCTGCACGTTCTCCCCGTGTCTGTGTGGGTTTCCTCCGGGTGCTCCCGTTTCCTCCCACAAGTCCCGAAAGACGTGCTGTTTGGTGAATTGGACATTCTGAATTCTCGCTCGGTGACCCGAACAGGCGCCGGAATGTGGTGACTAGGGGCTTTTCACAGTAACTTCATTGCAGTGTTAATGTAAGCCTGCTTGTGACAATAAAGATTGTTATTATATGGCGATGTGTATGGAATCTGGCAGCATAGGGGTTAACACAGGACTGGTGATACAGAGGCCCATACCACAGGTCCAGAGATGCGCGTTCAAGTTCCACTGTGAATTTGAACCAAGTTCATGGGATCATTTTTCTTTTGAAAATGCATTTACGAGATGCGGGGAATTAGGGATGAGCAATAAGTGCTGCTGCCGGCTGCCAAGGGTGAAGCAACGCAAATTGGGAGTCATTAAAGAGACGGAATTCGAGGAATGTCGAGGCTGTGGGGGCTGGTGGATTACAAAGATAGGGACGGGCGAGGCCGTAAGGGATTTGAAAAGAAGGATGAAGAATTTGATTGGGTCAACTGTGGAGGTCTAGGTGGGCCAGGTCATGGCGCTAACATCAACCTGGTACATGCGAAGGCACGGTCAATCCTCTCCTCCAACCCTCGAGTGCCAATCGCTTTCCACATCAGCCAGAGCTTGAGGCAATCCACCTTCCGACCACACTGCAGGGACTTGTCCCCCGTATCAAAGCAGACATTGTAGAACTTGTCTGGCTGGAAGAGATAGTTGGCGTGGGCCGCATGACAATTCTTCAGAAGGCCCTGGCGAGGAGAGAAGAGGCAGAGGTTGGTCCAGAAACAAGATACAGCCACAGCAGGGTCGTGTGGAAATGGAAGTATTCGTTATTAACCAATTAGTGAGCCAACTTGATAGAACCAAGCAGCAGAACTGAAGCTCCGACAAAACCCATTGGCCCTGCTCCTAGATGTGGAGCAGCAAGGCTCTACACACATCCAGAAACACAGCATGGCATGGAGAGCACCAGCTTCCAGCGTTATTCCAAGACAGGATGCCAGGGCTCCATCTCAGCTCAAACCAATTCAAAAATTCACCTCAGTCAACAAGCTGTACAGTAACCCATGTGAAATAATTCAGAGCCATTTAAAATCTATATCAAATGTGTCAAAGGAGCTTTACTCTGTATCTAACCCCGTGCTGTACCTGTCCTGGGAGTGTTTGATGGGGGACAGTGTAGAGGGAGCTTTACTCTGTATCTAACCCCGTGCTGTACCTGTCCTGGGAGTGTTTGATGGGGACAGTGTAGAAGGAGCTTTACTCTGTATCTAACCCCGTGCTGTATCTGTCCTGGGAGTGTTTGATGGGGACAGTGTAGAGGGAGCTTTACTCTGTATCTAACCCCGTGCTGTACCCGTCCTGGGAGTGTTTGATGGGGACAGTGTAGAGGGAGCTTTACTCTGTATCTAACCCCGTGCTGTCCCTGTCCTGGGAGTGTTTGATGGGGACAGTGTAGAAGGAGCTTTACTCTGTATCTAACCCCGTGCTGTACCTGTCCTGGGAGTGTTTGATGGGGACAGTGTAGAGGGAGCTTTACTCTGTATCTAACCCCGTGCTGTACCTGTCCTGGGAGTGTTTGATGGGGAAAGTGTAGAGGGAGCTTTACTCTGTATCTAACCCCGTGCTGTACCTGTCCTGGGAGTGTTTGATGGGGACAGTGTAGAGGGAGCTTTACTCTGGATCTAACCCCGTGCTGTACCTGTCCTGGGAGTGTTTGATGGGGACAGTGTAGAGGGAGCTTTACTCTGTATCTAACCCCGTGCTGTACCTGTCCTGGGAGTGTTTGATGGGGACAGTGTAGAGGGAGCTTTACTCTGTATCTAACCCCAGGCTGTGCCTGTCCTGGGAGTGTTTGATGGGGACAGTGTAGAGGGAGCTTTACTCTGTATCTAACACCGTGCTGTACCTGTCCTGGGAGTGTTTGATGGGGACAGTGTAGAGGGAGCTTTACTCTGGATCTAACCCCGTGCTGTACCTGTCCTGGGAGTGTTTGATGGGGACAGTGTAGAGGGAGCTTTACTCTGTATCTAACCCCGTGCTGTACCTGTCCTGGGAGTGTTTGATGGGGACAGTGTAGAGGGAGCTTTACTCTGTATCTAACCCCGTGCTGTACCTGTCCTGGGAGTGTTTGATGGGGACAGTGTAGAGGGAGCTTTACTCTGTATCTAACCCAGTGCTGTACCTGTCCGGGGAGGGTTTGATGGGGACAGTGTAGAGGGAGCTTTACTCTGTATCTAACCCCGTGCTGTACCTGTCCTGGGAGTGTTTGATGGGGACAGTGTAGAGGGAGCTTTACTCTGTATCTAACCCCGTACTGTACCTGTCCTGGGAGTGTTTGATGGGGACAGTGTAGAGGGAGCTTTACTCTGTATCTAACCCCGTGCTGTACCTGTCCTGGGAATGTTTGATGGGGACAGTGTAGAGGGAGCTTTACTGTGTATCTAACCCCGTGCTGTACCCGTCCTGGGAGTGTTTGATGGGGCAGTGTAGAGGGAGCTTTACTCTGTATCTAACCCCGTGCTGTACCTGTCCTGGGAATGTTTGATGGGGACAGTGTAGAGGGAGCTTTACCCTGTATCTAACCCCATGCTGTATCTGTCCTGGAAGTGTTTGATGGGGACAGTGTAGAGGGAGCTTTACTCTGTATCTAACCCCATGCTGTACCTGTCCTGGGAGTGTTTGATGGGGACCGTGTAGAGGGAGCTTTACTCTGTATCTAACCCCGTGCTGTACCTGTCCTGGGAGTGTTTGATGGGGGCAGTGTAGAGGGAGCTTTACTCTGTATCTAACCCCGTGCTGTACCTGTCCTGGGAGTGTTTGATGGGGACAGTGTAGAGGGAGCTTTACTCTGTATCTAACCCCGTGCTGTACCTATCCTGGGAGTGTTTGATGGGGACAGTGTAGAGGGAGCTTTACTCTGTATCTAACCCCGTGCTGTACCTGTCCGGGGAGGGTTTGATGGGGACAGTGTAGAGGGAGCTTTACTCTGTATCTAACCCCGTGCTGTACCTGTCCTGGGAGTGTTTGATGGGGACAGTGTAGAGGGAGCTTTACTCTGTATCTAACCCCGTGCTGTACCTGTCCTGGGAGTGTTTGATGGGGACAGTGTAGAGGGAGCTTTACTCTCTATCTAACCCCGTGCTGTACCTGTCCTGGGAGTGTTTGATGGGGACAGTGTAGAGGGAGCTTTACTCTGTATCTAACCCCGTGCTGTATCTGTCCTGGGAGTGTTTGATGGGGACAGTGTAGAGGGAGCTTTACTCTGTATCTAACCCTGTGCTGTACCTGTCCTGGGAGTGTTTGATGGGGACAGTGTAGAGGGAGCTTTACTCTGTATCTAACCCTGTGCTGTACCTGTCCTGGGAGTGTTTGATGGGGACAGTGTTCAGGAAGCTTTGCTCTGTATCTAACCCCGTGCTGTGCCTGTCCTGGGAGTGTTTGATGGGGACAGTGTAGAGGGAGCTTTACTCTGTATCTAACCCTGTGCTGTACCTGTCCTGGGAGTGTTTGATGGGGACAGTGTAGAGGGAGCTTTACTCTGTATCTAACCCCGTGCTGTACCTGTCCTGGGAGTGTTTGATGGGGACAGTGTAGAGGGAGTTTTATTCATACTAATTGCTGTAATCACAATGGACAATTCGTCTTTAAACCAAAGAGACACAAGAGAAAGAAAATGTACTCAAGTCTAGAATGGACCCAGCAGATTGGAAGTTTGCAAGTGTCTTTTTGTGGATGTAATTAGGCCAAGTAAAGGGGAACCAACAGATGTTGTACACTTTCAAATTACATCCAATAATGTGTCACACAAAAGGTTAATGAACAAGATGAGGGTTCATGGATTTTGGGGTGATAGCATGGGATTGGTTAACATTTAAGAAGCAGAGAGTCAGGATAAATGGGGCATTTCCAAGTTGGCAGGCTGTGACTTGTGGAGAGTTGCAAGGATCAATACGGGGCCTCAGTTATTTAGACTATTAATGACTTAGATACATTACTCTTTGTCCCTTCGTCTAAGTTTGCTGATCCAAAACTAGGCGGGGAATGTAAGCTGTGAAGAGCACACGAATAGGCTGCAAAAAGAGATATGGGGCGGAATCTACCAGCTGCGTTGGCAAAGGGGTGTGTGACGCAGCCAGTAGATGCCAGGAGAAGCCTCTTCCGGCAGCAACCTGGATTGTCACGCCTCGCGAGATCCAATGTGTCAGAAGACTCGTGAGCCCAGGGAGTGAGAGAGGCAGACGTTCTGGCCTTTGCCTCCCTGGGGTTGCCCGGAGACGGATCCTACTAGGATGGAGGGACTCGGAGCCCCCGAAGTCGGGAGTATGGGTTAGCGCCAGACTCGAACAAATCAAGTTCGCCTTGAGGGGTTCATTGCAGGGGTTTGCCCGGAGGTGGCAGCCATTCGACTTCTTCGAGAAAAATGAAGCTATCAGCAAGGGGGGATGGGGGGTAAAGGGAGGCATGGGGGGTTCGAGTCAGGTCAGGAACAGTGGGAGGGAGGGCCTGTTCGAGCAAGCCATGTTGGCTGGGGTTTGTTACTGGGAGGTGGGGGGGTTGTTTATCTTCTTTTGTTCCTGTCGATGTCTGTTGGTTAAAATTGGTCAAATTATATAAATGCCTTAATAAAATATTTTCCAAAAAATAAAATAATTTTTCAAAAGACATGAAACTTGATAAACAGATTTTTGGTCTCGGAATGATGGATATGGGGAGTGGGCGGGAAAATAGAATTGAACCCCGAGGTCAGTCATGAGTAGATTGAATGGTGGAACAGATTTGATGGGCCGAGTGGTCTGCACCGGCCCCTATTTCTTATGTTATACAATCTGGCTTTTTTAAAAATTTATTTTTACGCAGGGAGGCCTCACCTCACTTCAGCTTCTGGGTAGGAGCTTAGGGGAAGCGGGGTGGGGAAGACAATGACAACATGGCTTGACCAACGTCCAGTGACTTTTGAATGACTGCGAATGCCCTGCAAGGTGAAGGACAGGCTCAATGTGCCCTTCCCTGCTCGAATAGCCTGCCAACATTCATGGTTTGGATGTCAAATGTCAAGAATGGGTAAGGGAACAGCGGGCAGCCAATGACCTCAGAAGCAGATCTCAGCCAGGACTCCGCAGCACCACTGGGAGGTGGGGATGATAGGGAGTAACCCCTGTAATGATATGTAGAATATCATTTGTGTATATAACATAATAACCAAACTGTATATAAACAGTGCCTGCATGCACAGATTGCAATTCTAGCATCAGACCATAGGTGGCGGGGCGACAGGAGAATGTCACTGGAAGACACGCCACACGTGAGACAGGACATAATTCTAGCATCTGACCACAGGTAACGTGGCGACAGGAGAACGTCACTGGAAGATAAGAGACACAACCTGGACAGCAGGCACAGATCGTGCAGTTCCGGAATCAACAGTAATTAATCATAACTGTTTGTATTTAACCGTCTTATCCAACTGTAATCTTAGTAGACATCATAGAAACCCTTTCGTGCTTTAGTTAATTAATAACCAGTTTTGTTCATTTACAAAGCTGTATGTTCTCTGATCACTTCAACCACAAAGACCTCGCCATCCGTGCATACAGAGAACATTACAACCCCTTTGTGACTGAGTGATGAGAGCATTTATACTCACAGTGTTGTCTTTGAGCAGGAAGGCAGAACACTGCAACCCTGCCTGCAGCATTTTGTGTGGGTTCCAAGCAACGGAATCAGCCCTAGGAAAAAGCATTGATGCAATTAATGTCATTCAAGTGCTTGCAACTTAGTTGTCCCATTATGAGAAATGAGCGCGGTGTTTCTCACACTATCAAAACATCAAATGTTGGGTGGCAGCTGGCGCAGTGGTTAGCACTGCTGCCTCACGGTGCCGAGGATCGTGGCCCGGTCAGTGTCCGTGTGGAGTTTGCACATTCTCCCCGTGTCTGCGTGGGTTTCGACCCCACAACCCAAAGATGTGCAAGGTAGGTGAATTGGCCACGCTAAATTGCCCCTTAATTGGAAAAAAAGAATTGGGTACTCTAAATTTATTGAGAAAAAACCCCATCAAATGTTGGAAAAGCAGAGCAGCAGCCAACGTTCGAAGGGGAATAAGCTCATGTTCTGCGTTGGAATACTCCCCAATCCTGCTGAAAAGACTGCCCAAATAAACATTCACCTCATGCTTGACTCACCTGCTGTGTACTTTCAGCTTCTATTTCAGAATGCCACCTTTTGCAGGCCTCTTAGTTTTACGTTTTCAATTGTTCCCTCCCTCACTGTGGTTTTCCCACAATGCACTACTTTGTAGCCAAGGTAGCAGGGGGCAGCCTAGGCTAGGCCTCATGTACTAGGAGTGCACCACTCAGTAGCAGCAAGTATAGAGCTCAAATCTGGGCCAAGTCACAGGCAGCTAGAATGGCAGAGTGATAGATATCGGAGGGTGGAATTGAGAAACAATTGAGCAACTGCCCGTTGTCCTTTTGAAGGCACAGGAGTCAAATCCTCACTCAAGCCAACTTTTAAAAATAAAGACTCCTTAAACATTACACAAGGTCTATTTTTAAATACAAATATACATTTTGGAGAAATTAACTCCCATCTCCCTATAACCCCCTCACTTTCAGCTGCAACCCAGTATTCCATTTATATCATCCGCGACATTCCTCATTGAACTTTAAAAAGAATAAATTTAGAGTGCCCAATTATTTTCTGCCAATTAAAAGGCAATTTAATTTAAAGGGCAATTTAGCGTGGCCAATCCACCTACCCTGCACATCTTTGGGTTGTGGGGGTGAGACCCACGCAGACACGGGGAGAATGTGCAAACTCCACACAGACAGTGACCCAGAGCCGGGATCGAACCCGGGTCCTCAGCACCGTGAGGCTGCAGTGCGAACCACTGCATCACCCTATTCCCCATTGAACTTGCAATCATACAGCACCTTTGAATGCAGAAAACTCTTCGCCAGGGCTTCACGGTGAGGTAATGATTTAAAAGAGGCACAAAACCATTAAATAGTCAGCTTGGATAGGTCAAACAGATATGAAGAGAGGCAGGCAGAGAAGTAGAGATAATTCAAAAGCATTGAGAACCCGGCAAAAGTCACCAAAGGAGAGGCAAAGAGCGAGGGGAGAGGCATCAAGATCAGAATTAAAGGAAAGGTGGCAAATTGTGGGGCTGGAGAGGAGGTCTCAGAGATTGGGAGAGGCAAACCATGGGAGGGACATCAACACGAGAGATGAGAATTTAAAAATTGACCAAAGACCAGGAACCAATGGAAGTCAGGAAGTGCAGAGGTCATGGGAGTGCAGAAAAGTGCAGGATAGGATGGAAATAGAGATAAACCCAAAGTTTATGTTGTGCAGGTGGGGCGGGAAATAGGATCAAATTAAAGCACAGGTATTTAAGGGGGCGAGACAGAATGGACAAGAGGTTGATAAACGAACAACACTGATAATGTTTGACTACCTGCAGGGATTAAAACAGTGGTGTCCACCAGGGGGCGAGTTGTAACACTATTTAGATTCTGAATATACAGGGAAAGACATGTATTTACATGTCTCTCACAACCGCAGGACATCCCAAACATTTTACAGCCAATGAAACAATTTTGAAGTGTAGTCACGGTTGTAATGCAGAAAACGCGACAGCCAGTTTGTACACAGTAAGATCCCACAAACAGCAGTGCGATAATGACCGACTCATTCGTTTTTGCTTTGTGATGTCGATCGAGGGGTAATTGTTTTGTTTTTAAATAGTTTTTATTCGGGTTTTCTCAAAATATCAACAACAAAAGAAACCCAATAAAATTAAATACAGAACAAATTAAAACAACCCCCGTGCCCCCCTCCCCCCCTATACACAAATAATAAAGTAACACCCCGAGTTTAACACAAAGTAAACCTAGCAAATATATACACCCCCTCAGATCCCCCAGGGTAAATAAACAACAATAAAATAGAACCCCCCCCCCGAGCTGCTGCTGCTGCCGACCATTGTCTACCGTTCTGCCAGGAAGTCCAAGAACGGATGTCACCGCATAAAGAACCCTTGTACCGATCCCCTTAAGGCAAATTTCACCCTCTCCAATTTAATGAACCCCGCCATATCGCTGATCCAGGATTCCACGCTTGGGGGCCTCGCATCCCTCCACTGAAGAAGAATCCTTCGCCGGGCTACCAGGGACGCAAAGGCCAGAATTCCGGCCTCTTTCGCCTCCTGCACTCCCGGCTCCCCTGCCACCCCAAATATTGCGAGCCCCCAGCCCGGTTTGACCCTGGATCCTACCACCCTCGACACCGTCCTCGCTACTCCCTTCCAAAATTCCTCCAGCGCTGGGCATGCCCAGAACATATGGGTGTGATTAGCTGGGCTCCCTGAGCACTTAACACACCTGTCCTCACCCCCAAAGAACCGGCTCATCCTTGTCCCGGTCATGTGTGCCCTGTGCACCACCTTAAACTGTATGAGGCTGAGCCTTGCGCACGATGAGGAAGAGTTCACCCTCCCCAGGGCATCTGCCCACGTCCCCTCTTCGATCCCCTCTCCCAACTCCTCCACCCACTTACCTTTCAACTCCACCACCGAGGCCTCCTCCTCCTCCTGCATCACCTGGTATGTTGCCGAGCTCTTCCCCTCTCCAACCCACACCCCGAGAGCACCCTGTCCTGTGCCGCGTGTGGCAGTAGCCGTGGGAATTCCACCACTTGCCGCCTGGCAAACGCCCTTACCTGTAAATATCTGTAGGTGTTCCCCGGGGGAGCCCGTACTTCTCCTCCAGTTCACCCAGGCTCGCGAACTTCCCGTCCACAAACAGGTCCCCCCAACCTCCTTCTCCCTGCCCTGTGCTACCCCGAAAATCCTCCATTTATTCTCCCTGGGACAAACCGGTGGTTCCCCCGTATTGGGGTCCACACCGAGGCCCCCACTTCCCCCCTATGCCGCCTCCACGGCCCCAAGATTTTGAGGGTTGCCGCCAACACCGGGCTCGTGGTATACCTCATTGGAGGGAGCGGCAGCGGCGCCGTTGCCAGCGTCCCCAGACTCGTACCCTCACAAGACGCCGTCTCCAGCCTCTTCCATGCAGCCATCTCCCCCTCCATCACCCACTTGCGCACCATCGCCACATTGGCGGCCCAGTAGTACCCACAGAGGTTGGGCAGTGCCAGCCCCCCCCCCCATCCCTACTCCGCTCCAGGAACACCCTTCTCACCCTCGGAGTCCCTCGCGCCCACACAAACCCCGTTATGCTCCTGTTGACCCGCCTAAAGAAGGTCTTCGGGATAAGAATGGGGAGGCACTGGAACAGGAACAAAAACCTTGGGAGCACCATCATCTTAACTGACTGCACCCTACCCGCCAGGGACAGCGGCAGCGCGTCCCACCTCTTGAACTCCTCCATTTGCTCCACCAGCCACGTGAAATTAAGTTTATGCAGGGCCCCCCAGCTCCTGGCCACCTGGACCCCCAAGTACCTGAAGCTCCTCTCCGCCCTTTTTAGTGGGAGCTCGCCAATCCCCCTCTCCTGGTCCCCTGGGTGAACCAGGAACAACTCGCTCTTCCCCATGTTGAGCATGTACCCTGAGAAATCCCCGAACTCCCTGAGGATCCTCATTACCTCCGGCATTCCCCCCACCGGGTCCGCCACATACAGCAGCAAGTCGTCCGCATAGAGCGACACCCTATGCTCCTCCCCGCCCCGCACCAACCCCCTCCAGTTCCTCGACTCCCTCAGTGCCATAGCCAGGGGTTCAATCGCCAGTGCAAAGAGCAGGGGGGACAGGGGACACCCCTGCCTCGTCCCTCGATGCAACCGAAAGTACTCCAACCTCCTCTTGTTCGTGGCCACACTTGCCATCGGGACCTCGTACAACAGCCTAACCCACCTGACAAACCCCTCCCCAAACCCGAACCTCTTCACCTCCCACAGGTACCCTCACTCTACCCTATCGAAGGCCTTCTCAGCGTCCATCGCCACCACTATGTCCGCCTCCCCCTCCCTTGCCGGCATGATAATCACGTTCAGGAGCCTCCGCACATTCGCGTTAAACTGCCTCCCCTTCACGAATCCCGCCTGGTCTTCATGGATGATCTGTAGCACACAATCCTCAATCCTCGTGGCTAAGACCTTCGCCAGGACCTTGGCATCTACATTTAGATGCCTGTAAGACCCACACTGCAGGGGATACTTGTCCCGCTTCAAGATCAAGGAGATCAGTGTCCGGGACATCGTCGGGGGCAAGGCCCCCCCCTCCCTTGCCTCATTGAAGGTCCTAAATAACAACGGGCCCAGCAGGTCCACATATTTCTTGTAGAATTCGACCGGGAAACCGTCCGGCCCCGGTGCCTTCCCCGCCTGCATGCTCCCTATCCCTGTGGCCAACTCCTCCAGCCCAATCGGGGCCCCTAATCCCGCCACCAGTCCCTCCTCCACCTTCGGGAACTTCAGTTGGTCCAGAAAGTGGCCCATCCCTCCCTCCTCCCGTGGGGGCTCAGACCGATACAATTCCTCATAAAAGTCCCTGAAAACCCCATTGATGCCAACCCCACTCCGCACCACACTCCCTCCCCTGTCCTTAACTCCCCCGATCTCCCTAGCTGTGTCCCGCTTCCGAAGCTGATGCGCCAGCATACGACTTGCCTTTTCCCCATACTCATAAACCACTCCCTGGGCCTTCCTCCACTGCACCTCCGCCTTCCTGGTGGTCAACAGGTCGAATTCGGCCTGGAGGCTGCGCCTCTCCCTCAACAGTCCCTCCTCCGGCACCTCCACTTACCTCCTGTCTACCCTCACCATCTCCCCCACCAGCCTCTCCCTCTGCTCTCTCCTCTCCTTGTGGGCCCTAATGGAGATCAGCTCTCCCCTAACCACCGCCTTCAGCGCCTCCCATACCATCCCCACTCGGACCTCCCCGTTATCATTGGTCTCCAGGTATCTCTCTATACTTCCTCGGACCCGCTCACTCACCTCCTCGTCCGCCAACAGCCCCACCTCCAAGCGCCACAACAGGCGCTGATCCCTCTCCTCCCCCAGCTCTAGGTCTACCCAATGCGGGGCGTGGTCCGAAATGGCTATTGCCGAGTACTCGGTGGTATCCTCTACTCTCGCTATCAGCGCCCTACTCGTGATAAAGAAGTCGATTCGAGAATAGGCCTTATGAACATGCGAGAAGACTGAAAATTCCCTAGCCCCCGGCCTTGCAAATCTCCAGGGGTCCACCCCTCCCATCTGGTCCATAAACCCCCTCAGCACCTTAGCCGCCACCGGCTTCCTACCCGTCCTAGACCTGGAGCGATCCAGTGCCGGATCCAACACCGTGTTAAAGTCTCCCCCCATTATCAGGCCCCCCACTTCCAAGTCCGGGATCCGACCCAACATGTGCCGCATAAAACCCGCATCGTCCCCATTCGGGGCGTACACGTTGACCAGCACCACCCTCTCCCCTTGCAGCTTACCACTTACCATTACGTACCTGCTGCCATTGTCTGTCACAATGCTCGACGCCTCGAATGACACCCTCTTTCCCACCAAGATCGCCACCCCCCCGATTTTTGGCATCGAACCCGGAGTGAAACACCTGACCTACCCACCCCTTCCTCAGTCTTACCTGAAAAGAGCCCGTTTTTAGCGGGAGCTGCCGAATGTGCGACTTAGCTCCGCATAGCCGCACCGGAAGCCGGGAGGGGTAATTGTTGATCGCCAGGGAGGATTCCCCTTCTCTTTGGGAGAGGCAGCACGGTAGCATAGTGGTTAGCACAATTGCTTCACAGCTCCAGGGTCCCAGGTTCGATTCCGGCTTGGGTCACTGCCTGTGCGGAGTCTGTACATCCTCCCCGTGTGTGCGTGGGTTTCCTGCGGGTGTTCCGGTTTCCTCCCACAGTCCAAAGATGTGGTTAGGTGGATTGGCCATTCTAAATTGCCCTTAGTGTCCAAAATTGCCCTTAGTGTTGGGTAGGGTTACTGGGTTGTGGGGATGGGGTGGAGGTGTTGACCTTGGGTAGGGTGCTCTTTCCAAGAGCCGGTGCAGACTCGATGGGCCGAATGGCCTCCTTCTGCACTGTAAATTCTATGATAATCTATGAGAGTGCCATGGGATGCAGAGGGGAAAAGATATGGCCTCAGTTTAACATTTCATCCAAAAGATGGCATTGCCGAGAGTACAGCACTCCCCAAGGAGTGCACTGGGAGTGTCAGCCTGGATTGGGTCACCTATTCAAAATTGCATTGCGCATTTTGTCCAAGGCTACTAGAATTGCTGGGGGTGGGTTTAGCTCAGTTGGAGCGAGGCCAGCAGCGTGGGTTCAATTCCCGTACCGGCTGAGGGTATTATTGACGGCCCCGCCTTCTCAACCTTGACCCTCTCCCTGAGGTGTGGTGATCCTCAGGTTAAATCACCACCAGCCAGCTCTCCCCCTCAAAGGGGAAAGCAGCCCACGGTCATCTGGGATTATGGCAACTTTCACCACAATAGCACCCTCTTGTGGCTATTCGTCAAACCAATTTTAAATTGGGTGCTTTTGAACTCCATGTGCGGCACACGGTCTGGTTTCTGTTCTGCAAAAGATGGCAGAGTCTGGCAGAGGTGAGATTGATTCACTAGCCAAACAAATTTAGATTAGAGAAGCCAGCTTCCAGCGAGGAACTGAGAAGTTTTTTGTTCTTGCTGAGAAATTATTTTAAAATTCCAGTCCTACTGAAAAGGCTGTTTATACGCACGGACGGACTGACCTTCGATAATGGTTGCATTAACAGGCATTATTGGATGAGTAGGAGAGTATAGACAGGACCGAGAGTCTTTTGGTGCATTATATAGAGTGGCTAGAAATGTTTTTTACTGCTAATAATATCTTCGATGTTCCTGGTAATTGGGCTGTTAATCAAGCAGTGGGGGGGGGGGGGGGGGGGGGGGGGTGGAGATGAGAAACAGGGTCCTAACTGTACCTGAAGCAGGCCCAGTTTATGAAACCCTCAAGCATTTGCTCACCCCCAAGCCAATAGACGTGCTGCTGTCAGACATTTTGATAAGCTTAACAGTTATTAAAATCCCAAGCCATTGGAAATTGCAGAAGCTATTGGCTTTGAACAAAGAGAACTTCATTGTGGCTTGTGTCCATTCAGTGCATCTTTGGAGAATTGAGAGAACACAATGCGGCACAGATTCATGTGGGGTTTAAAAAGTGAACATATTCACAATATGGCCAAATATAGATAGATTGGAGAGTTGGGCAGAGAAATGGCAGATGGAGTTCAATCCGGGCAAATGCGAGGTGATGCATTTTGGAAGACCGAATTCAAGAGCGGACTATACGGTCAATGGAACAGTCCTGGGGAAAATTGATGTACAGAGAGATCTGGGAGTTCAGGTCCATTGTACCCTGAAGGTGGCAACGCAGGTTGATAGAGTGGTCAAGAAGGCATACAGCATGCTTGCCTTCATCAGACGGGGTATTGAGTACAAGAGTCGGCAGGTCATGTTACAGTTGTATAGGACTTTGGTTAGGCCACATTTGGAATACTGCGTGCAGTTCTGGTCGCCACATTACCAGAAGGATGTGGATGCTTTAGAGAGGGTGCAGAGGAGGTTCACCAGGATGTTGCCTGGTATGGAGGAGGCTAGCTATGGAGAAAGGTTGAGTAGATTAGGATTGTTTTCGTTGGAAAGACGGAGGTTAAGGGGGGACCTGATTGAGGTCTACAAAATTATGAGAGGTATGGACAGGGTGGATAGCAACAAGCTTTTTCCAAGAGTGGGGGTGTCAATTACAAGGGGTCACGATTTCAAGGTGAGAGGGGGAAAGTTTAAGGGAGATAGAACATAGAACATAGAAAATACAGCACAGAACAGGCCCTTCGGCCCACGATGTTGTGCCGAACCTTTGTCCTAGATTAATCATAGATTATCATAGAATTTACAGTGCAGAAGGAGGCCATTCGGCCCATTGAGTCTGCACCGGCTCTTAGAAAGAGCACCCTACCCAAGGTCAACACCTCCACCCAACACTCAGGGCAATTTTGGACACTATGGGCAATTTAGCATGGCCAATCCACCTAACCTGCACATCTTTGGACTGTGTGAGAAAACCGGAGCACCCGGAGGAAACCCATGCACACATGGGGAGGATGTGCAGACTCCGCACAGACAGTGACCCAAGCCGGAATCGAACCTGGGACCCTGGAGCTGTGAAGCAATTGTGCTATCCACAATGCTATCATGCTGCCCTTAAGAACAAATTAATCTTCACTATATCATTCTACCGTAATCCATGTACCTATCCAATAGCTGCTTGAAGGTCCCTAATGTTTCCGACTCAACTACTTCCACAGGCAGTGCATTCCATGCCCCCACTACTCTCTGGGTAAAGAACCTACCTCTGACATCCCCCCCTATATCTTCCACCATTCACCTTAAATTTATGTCCCCTTGTAATGGTTTGTTCCACCCGGGGAAAAAGTCTCTGACTGTCTACTCTATCTATTCCCCTGATCATCTTATAAACCTCTATCAAGTCGCCCCTCATCCTTCTCCGTTCTAATGAGAAAAGGCCTAGCACCCTCAACCTTTCCTCGTAAGACCTACTCTCCATTCCAGGCAACATCCTGGTAAATCTCCTTTGCACCTTTTCCAAAGCTTCCATATCCTTCCTAAAATGAGGCGACCAGAACTGTACACAGTACTCCAAATGTGGCCTTACCAAAGTTTTGTACAGCTGCATCATCACCTCACGGCTCTTAAATTCAATCCCTCTGTTAATGAACGCTAGCACACCATAGGCCTTCTTCACAGCTCTATCCACTTGAGTGGCAACTTTCAAAGATGTATGAACATAGACCCCAAGATCTCGCTGCTCCTCCACATTGTCAAGAACTCTACCGTTAACCCTGTATTCCGCATTCATATTTGTCCTTCCAAAATGGACAACCTCACACTTTTCAGGGTTAAACTCCATCTTCCACTTCTCAGCCCAGCTCTGCATCCTATCTATGTCTCTTTGCAGCCGACAACAGCCCTCCTCACTATCCACAACTCCACCAATCTTCGTATCGTCTGCAAATTTACTGACCCACCCTTCAACTCCCTCATCCAAGTCATTAATGAAAATCACAAACAGCAGAGGACCCAGAACTGATCCCTGCGGTACACCACTGGTAACTGGGATCCAGGCTGAATATTTGCCATCCACCACCACTCTCTGACTTCTATCGGTTAGCCAGTTCGTTATCCAACTGGCCAAATTTCCCACTATCCCATGCCTCCTTACTTTCTGCATAAGCCTACCATGGGGAACCTTATCAAATGCCTTACTAAAATCCATGTACACTACATCCACTGCTTTACCTTCATCCACATGCTTGGTCACCTCCTCAAAGAATTCAATAAGACTTGTAAGGCAAGACCTACCCCTCACAAATCCGTGCTGACTATTCCTAATCAAGCAGTGTCTTTCCAGATGCTCAGAAATCCTATCCTTCAGTACCCTCTCCATTACTTTGCCTACCACCGAAGTAAGACTAACTGGCCTGTAATTCCCAGGGTTATCCCTAGTCCCTTTTTTGAACAGGGGCACGACATTCGCCACTCTCCAATCCCCTGGTACCACCCCTGTTGACAGTGAGGACGAAAAGATCATTGCCAACTGCTCTGCAATTTCATCTCTTGCTTCCCATAGAATCCTTGGATATATCCCGTCAGGCCCGGGGGACTTGTCTATCCTCAAATTTTTCAAAATGCCCAACACATCTTCCTTCCTAACAAGTATTTCCTCGAGCTTACCAGTCTGTTTCACAGTGTCCTCTCCAACAATATGGCCCCTCTCATTTGTAAATACAGAAGAAAAGTACTCGTTCAAGACCTCTCCTATCTCTCCAGACTCAATACACAATCTCCCGCTACTGTCCTTGATCGGACCTACCCTCGCTCTAGTCATTCTCATATTTCTCACATATGTGTAAAAGGCCTTGGGGTTTTCCTTGATCCTACCCGCCAAAGATTGTTCATGCCCTCTCTTGTGCGTGGAAAGTTTTTTACGCAGGGGGTGGTGGGTGCCTGGAATGCTTTGCCAGCGGAGGTGGTAGAGGCGGGCACTATAGCATCATTCAAGATGCATCTAGACAGATATATGAACGGGCGGGGAACAGAGGGAAGTAGATCCTTGGAAAATAGGTGACAGGTTTAGATAAAGGATCTGGATCGGCGCAGGCTGGGAGGGCCGAAGGGCCTGTTCCTGTGCTGTAATTTTCTTTATTCTTTGTCTGTTCTTTGTTGCTGACATTGCCAAAGTTAATGTGTGATGTGGCTGGTCAAGCAGCATTGTCCATGGACATTGTGGCCAAAAGGCCACTTAAGATGGTGTCCTGCATAGGATGCTGGGAGAATTGGCCAAGTTTAAGGACAAGCAGGCTGCAGCTCAAATAAATACTGATGAATAAAGTGCAGCTCAGACTCTACAATACACAGGAAAAAGGCCATCTCCAGGCCATCCCAGGAACAATAGAACTGTCCTGTTAATCACACTTGTTTAACCAGACACAGTGGCACCTAAACTCCTCATTTGGAAGGACCTACCTGCCGCAACACTCGCAGGCACGGCCCACTGAGTGCCCACCCCGAAATCGATGTGGCAGCCCCTGATTGGACTTGATCGATCAGGGTGACCGAGCCCTGATCAATTGATTGGCAATGACCCAGAGACCGGCCAAAAAGGGCACAAAATCCAAGCAGGTTAAAAGGTGCTGCACCATCTTAGAATCGCTCTCTGTACAGCAGCAATGAAACAACAGTGACCTTCACCGACCAACGCGAGGAGGACCATCACCCGACCAACATAGAACATATAGAACATAGAACAATACAGCGCAGTACAGGCCCTTCGGCCCACGATGTTGCACCGAAACAAAAGCCATCTAACCTACACTATGCCATTATCATCCATATGTTTGTCCAATAAACTTTTAAATGCCCTCAATGTTGGCGAGTTCACTACTGTAGCAGGTAGGTCATTCCACGGCCTCACTACTCTTTGCGTAAAGAACCTACCTCTGACCTCTGTCCTATATCTATTACCCCTCAGTTTAAAGTTATGTCCCCTCGTGCCAGCCATATCCATCCGCGGGAGAAGGCTCTCACTGTCCACCCTATCCAACCCCCTGATCATTTTGTATGCCTCTATTAAGTCTCCTCTTAACCTTCTTCTCTCCAACGAAAACAACCTCAAGTCCGTCAGCCTTTCCTCATAAGATTTTCCCTCCATACCAGGCAACATCCTGGTAAATCTCCTCTGCACCCGCTCCAAAGCCTCCACGTCCTTCCTATAATGCGGTGACCAGAACTGTATGCAATACTCCAAATGCGGCCGTACCAGAGTTCTGTACAGCTGCAACATGACCTCCCGACTCCGGAACTCAATCCCTCTACCAATAAAGGCCAACACTCCATAGGCCTTCTTCACAACCCTATCAACCTGGGTGGCAACTTTCAGGGATCTATGTACATGGACACCTAGATCCCTCTGCTCATCCACACTTTCAAGAACTTTACCATTAGCCAAATATTCCGCATTCCTGTTATTCCTTCCAAAGTGAATCACCTCACACTTCTCTACATTAAACTCCATTTGCCACCTCTCAGCCCAGCTCTGCAGCTTATCTATATCCCTGTAACCTGCTACATCCTTCCACACTATCGACAACACCACCGACTTTAGTATCGTCTGCAAATTTACTCACCCACCCTTCTGCGCCTTCCTCTAGGTCATTGATAAAAATGACAAACAGCAACGGCCCCAGAACAGATCCTTGTGGTACTCCACTTGTGACTGTACTCCATTCTGAACATTTCCCATCAACCACCACCCTCTGTCTTCTTTCAGCTAGCCAATTTCTGATCCACATCTCTAAATCACCCTCAATCCCCAGCCTCCGTATTTTTTGCAATAGCCTACCGTGGGGAACCTTATCAAACGCTTTGCTGAAATCCATATACACCACATCAACTGCTCTACCCTCGTCTACCTGTTCAGTCACCTTCTCAAAGAACTCAATAAGGTTTGTGAGGCATGACCTACCCTTCACAAAGCCATGCTGACTATCCCTGATCATATTACTATCTAGATGATTATAAATCTTGTCTCTTATAATCCCCTCCAAGACTTTACCCACTACAGACGTGAGGCTCACCGGTCTATAGTTGCCGGGGTTGTCTCTGCTCCCCTTTTTGAACAAAGGGACCACATTTGCTGTCCTCCAGAAGGGAGACCAGAGCCAGGAACAGACCAGAGCAAGGACCGGACACTGAGGACTACAGGATTCAGCACACAGATAAAGGCCAATATCTGTCCGGTACTTGCTACTCACTCTGAAGTCAAGTCAAGGTCCCATATGAAGTTGTCGTACTCTGTAGTGTAACTTACGTTGATGGTGTGATTGTGTAACTCTAATATTGTATGAATGCAAATAAATACGGTTTGATTTAAACGAGTTGACTTGCAGTCATTTCTCCACTGTGTACAGGTTAAGACACACTGGTAGCAACAACATGGTCCAACATAGCTCAAGAGGGAGTCAAAGTTAACAAACACCAGTTGTCTGCTGAAGTAAATAAGTTGCTGAGTAAGCAGAAGGCCCAAACAACAGCAGTTAATAGTAGCAGTGGTACTGCAAAGTCCTGATACTGGTGCCTCGGCCAATACTCACAATCCCTACAGTGCAGAAGGAGGCTATTCGGCCCATTAAGTCTGCACTGACCATTCGAAAGAGCACCCTACCTAGGCCCAATTCCCTACCGTATCCCCGTAGCCCCACCTAACCTGCACATCTTTGGACTGTGGGAGGAAACCGGAGCACCCGGAGGAAACCCACGCACACACAGGGAGGATGTGCAGGCTCCACACAGACAGTAACCCAGCGGGGAATCGAACCTGGGACCCTGGAGCTGTGAGGCAGCAGTGCTAACCACTGTGCTGGGCACAGAATTGTCCATTTGTGAGGGCAGAGTGCTACAGCTACAAGAAGGGCCATCTTACGAAGGCACGTTGAAAGAATGTAAACAGTGATAATGCTGGCTAGAGGAGACACCAATCAGGTGTATGACTGTCGAACGGCACAAGGTCAATGAGGGGGTCTGTCGAGCCCCATAAGATCTGAAGTACAAGAGTGTCCAGTGGAAATTTGACGGGGCATTGTGGTCCACGTAACGTTGCATGGAGATCCCAGAAAGCACTTCAGCGTGATTCCTGAATTGTTATTATGTCAAAAGTTGAATCGGCATCAACTGGAGAAATGGCACATAGAATTCCAAAGTTATAGAGGAGAGGAAAGTCCCTAATGGGGGGGAAGCGATACACATCATTGTAGTGAAGGGTGATATCCCAGCCTCGGGAGGAAGAAACTGGTCAAATTGGAACAAGCTTTTGAGCAGAAGCAAAATTCACAGTACAGGACGGCAGCACGGTAGCATAGTGGTTAGCACAATTGCTTCACAGCTCCAGGGTCCCAGGTTCGATTCCCGGCTTGGGTCACTGTCTGTGCGGAGTCTGCACGTTCTCCCCGTGTGTGCCTGGGTTTCCTCCGGGCGCTCCGGTTTCCCCCCACAGTCCAAAGATGTGCAGGTTAGGTGGATTGGCCATTCTAAATTGCCCTTAGTGTCCAAATTGCCCTTAGTGTTGGGTGGGGTTACTGGGTTATGGGGATAGGGTAGGGGTGTGGGGTTGGGTAGGGTGCTCTTTCCAAGAGCCGGTGCAGACTCGATGGGCCAAATGGCCTCCTTCTGCACTGTAAATTCTATGTAAATTCTATGAAAGGACAACCCTCAGGAGTTTAGCATAACTGGCAAACTGATTGAAGGATAAATACCAATGCACGTGTTTGGAGGAATTCAAGACCAGTTTAGTGCAGGTCTTGTCCAGCCTAGGGCACTGGACAAGGGTAAATAGAACAAGAACTGGAAAAACGTGAGACAGAAAACATTGGCCCAGATCTTCTCGTCTCTGGATCATCGTAGCGCGGATGTACCCTGGAAGACTGCACCCCTCAGGATGTCCCAATGCGAGGACTCAGTGGGAATTACCCGGGAAGCTTGAACTTCTGATGGGCAATTTCCTCGCTCGCCAGACCCTCCATAAAATGTTGGCTACTTTAAGAGGTGGAAACTTCGGACAGTTAGAATCCATAGAATCCCTACAGTACAGAAGGAGGCAATTTGGCCCATCGAGTCTGCACCGGCCCTCTAAAGAGCACATCACCTAAGCCCACTCCACTGCCCGATACCGGCAACCCCATTTAACCTGCACATTCCTGGACACTAAGGGACAATTTATCATGGCCAATCCACCTAACCTGCACATCTTTGGACACTAAGGGACAATTTAACACGGCCAATCCACCTAACCTGCACATCTTTGGACACTAAGGTACAATTTATCATGGCCAATCCACCTAACCCGCACATCTTTGGACACTAAGGGACAATTTAACATGGTCAATCCACCTAACCTGCACATCTTTGGACACTAAGGGACAATTTAACATGGTCAATCCACCTAACCTGCACATCTTTGGACACTAAGGGACAATTTATCATGGCCAATCCACCTAACCTGTACATCTTTGAACTGTGGGAGGAAACGGGAGCACCCGGAGGAAACCCACGCAGACACGGGGAGGATGTGCAGACTCCGCACAGACAGTGACCCAAGCCGGGAATCGAACCTGGGACCCTGGAGCTGTGAAGCAGCCGTATCATCCTGCTTCAATTGGTGCACCAGAATGCGCATTATAAATTGTTAAGCGTGCTCTTGTTAGAAAAATGCAAGATGGAAAGAAACATCCGGGGTGGAATTTTCCAGCTGTTAGGATTGCCTGTTCCCGCCGGCAGGGCACCGCAGCCTGCGGGTTTCCTGGCGGTGTGGGGTGGCTTCAATGGGGAACCCCATTGGCAAGCGGCGGAAGTATAGAGACACCAAGAAACACGCGGCTGGGGGAGTGCAGAAAGCAGTCCCAGTTGTCATTGAATCACAAACTGATGAATGATTTGGGATTTGCTGTAACACACCTCACACAGAACATCAGCTGAATTGTTTTGTGCAAGGCAGCTTAGAATGAGGTTTTCATTGGTGAAGCCACATTTAGTACGGTCAGTAGAGGGGAAACGGTCCAGGCAGAAAGAAAGTCATGACACGGGTAGAGTGAGAGAAAGAAGTCAAGTTTTAAAAAATAAATTTAGAGTGCCCAATTCATTTTTTCCAATTAAGGGGCAATTTAGCGCGGCCAATCCGCCTAACCTGCACATCTTTGGGTTGTGGGGGGCGAAACCCACGCAGACACGGGGAGAATGTGCAAACTCCACACGGACAGTGACCCCGGGCCGGGATTGAACCTGGGACCTCGGCACCATGAGGCAGCAGTGCTAACCACTGCACCACCGTACTGCCCAGGAAGAAGTCTAAAGTTGAACCTGAAGACACAGTCTCAGCAAACGGGGTGGGCCATTTAGGACTGAGAGGAGGAGAAACCCCTTCACTCGGAGGGTGCTGAACCTGTGGAATTCTCTCCCACAGAGGAAGTGGAGGCCACTGAATATATGGAAGGAAATAGATAGATTTCCAGACTTTAAAGGTGTCAAGTGGTATAGAGAGAGAGCAGGAGAGTATGGTGCTTAGATTGATGCTCAGCCATGATCATAATGAATGGCGGAGCAGGCTCGAAGGGCCGTATGGCCTCCTCCTGCTCTTATTTTCCATGTTTCTATGAAGGTTAAGATGAAAGGACATCAAAAGTGGTTACCTGGAACAGTCATGAAAATATGTGGTCCTCATCCATATTTAGTCCAGACGTTTGGTAGTGCTGCTGGCCTGCCTTGGTCTGGTTTCAAAGCCAGCGATTTAGCCCTGTGCTAAACAGCCCCATGACATTTGGGTATATATTGTCAAAGTGGAATAAACTAGTTTTCCATTCAGCTTCTTTGAACTCCATGTGCAGCACATGTTGTGGACGCATTGACTCTACTCAACGCGTCCGCCCAGAGACCGTCCTCTATCTCTTTTCTGTCCTGCGAAGATATCACAGCTACCATTCACACATACTCCAGAAGAAGTGTGAAAAGGGAATAAAGAAATCCATGTTTTAACAGTGCATGCGGTTCGGGCTCCTACTGTCCCTTCCCCAGGAACTTTACAATGGCGATGAAGAAAGCAAAATAGGAAACTTTTTTTTTGTTTGGGGGGGGGGGGGGGGGGGGGGGGGGGGCGGCGGCGGTGGCGGAAGATGTTTGTCTACTTTCTGGAGACAGTATCTTTTGTTGGGGATTTCGGGGACAATCTGAGGCTATAGTCTTTCGTTAGACAGACAGGAGGTACTTCAGCCCAAGCTTACAAACAGCGGGACCTGCACGACGTGTACGCACACGCACACATAATACCAGATCTGGATCATGCGCTACATTGTTGACCAAGTTGCCATCTTCTGCGCACAATCTACCACATTTTGACATGCCCTTGAAGTCAACATTTGTATTCTGTCATTGGCAAAAGCAGCTGTAATGTTTCAAAGGTGCGATGGCAAGACTGGCAGCCACAGATTACAAAAGAAAAAAGGCCCTTCATTTTCCACGTTGGAGGCAACAAATTGGATTAGATCATGGAGACACTTCCACCTAAGCAAAATGATTACATTTCAGCTAAAACGGCTCGAATAACTTATTTCACACCCAAGACACCTTATATTAAACAATCGTCCTCCGACATATGAAGAAGCAAATCAGCCAATTGATCAATATTGCATGCGCCTGAGGCAACTAGTAACCAAATGGAGAGCTGTGCACCCACACACACTCACCCCAAGTTAAAAGTCAGTAATTCATTAGAAAATGGCCGTGTGTTTGGGTGTTCAGCTCACTCCCAGTCTCCGGGTGCTCACTCTCACTTGAGTGGGCATTCTCATGTATATGTTGGCGCATTGTGACATTGCTTTACCTTTTCCTCAAGTCAGATTTTTAAAAAAATTCAAGCTTTTTGTTGCGCCAAAACTTACCTTTCCAAAAGTTCCTCATCAGCCCCTTGAGCAAGGGGAAAAGTGCAAGCGTCATCTCTCGAGCGAAAAGGTGGGACAAGCCTGGCATAAAGCTTGTGGAAGCAAAAGCATTTTGCTCGCGTTTGACACTCATTGGCAAAATCAACTAGGAAGACCATTAGTACCAGAAGGGTTGCGCGTGTGCATAACTGATCCATTTCATTGGGAACAGAACCAATCACCACCTGTTACCGGGCGGAGCACCGCCCTTTTGGGCCAATTCGTTAGCCACCAGCCACATCAATCAGAGTCATCACTGATCTCTCCTGCTGCTGCAATCCTGTTTTAATTAAAGGCACAGGCCACTTCACCTTAAAGGCACATGTCCATTAAACATCCACAGACTGTGGAGGCAGCTCCGAAATGTAGGCCCTCCCGATCAGCCATGTGCCCTTGCATTGGACCGGCCCGATCTGTGTCCCGGCCGTCCATAAGGCCCGCCCCCCGGTGCCCGAAACCCCCTCCCCGCCACCCACCAGGGCGACCGCAGACTGAGTCAGCAGCCGCCACGCGCGGTTCGCCAACGGCGATAGGTGGTTAGAACCATGCCGTCGGGAACTCGGCCGGCTGGGAGCGGAGAATCGCTGGGCAGGCCTCTGGCAATGGGCCCCCCAGCCGTGTGGAGTAAATCGCAGAATCGCTGATTCTCGGGTCCCAGAGACTCACCGGAGTGGCGCCAGGCCCGATTTCGGCGCAAAAACTGATTCTCCGCCCCCGTGCCAAACGCGATTTCGGCCGGGGCTGCGGAGAATCCAGCCCCACATTTCCTTTGTGAATAATTCGAACCAGTCCTGACTACACTTTGCTTCCAAGGCCAAGCAATTACGCAAATGAGCAATTAAATGTTAAAGTCACTTAACCACCGAATGACCTTCCTATCTCAAAAACCTTGGTGCAGTCTCATAAACAGGGCAAAGCCAATATGGTGAGAGGGAAATGACCAAGGTTTTCGAGGCTGTAATTTATACACAACCTCTCTGCTGGTGGGTATCAATCATCACGGTGACCAGGGACTATCAGAAAGCATGGGCTCATCAGTGAACGTTCCTGCCTTAAATTCCCGTGTTTCAAATCGCGAAGGAAAGTAATATCTGATCGAGTGGCTCATTAACCTGCCCACCAATGGATTCTGAATCAACCAGCTCTCCGGGGGGCGGGGGGGATAGGCCCTTCTTCTTAAGTGAGGCACTTAAGACAAAAGAAAATGGCAAACAAGGATGCCAATGCGTGCATCTTTAGAATGGAGCTAAACAGACAGTGGATTTTTACAGTTCCCACCTCTCAATTCCAGTCAGCAGGTATCGATGTTTCCTGGAGATGAGGATACTTCCACCCCAGGCTGCCTGTTTGATAAGAGTAAAAAGCAAAGAGTGAGGAATAACAAAGGCAAGAGCACAACATTCAACAGCATTTCTATACACCCTGGGCATCCAAATCAACTGGATAGGGGTCAGCACTAACACACAGTTCCAGTGGCCCCGAAATAGACGCAGGCCTATGGCCATACTGGCCTGAAAATGCACGTTCACCAAAGCAAAGGAGTCTCAGGCATGTTTAGCACTTAGATGGGATGAATATCAAGTGCAGCAAATTTCCTGGGTGGCCGCCATGGCAAAATCATTGGTCTTATAAAGGATGTGCTGGCCTTGGAAAGGATCCAGAGGAGGTTCATAAGAATGATCCCTGGAATGAAGAACTTGTCGTATGAGGAACGGTTGAGGACTCTGGGTCAGTACTCGGGAGTTTAGAAGGATGAGGGGGGGGATCTTATTGAAACTTACAGGATACTGCGAGGCCTGGATGGGGTGGACGTGGAGAGGATGTTTCCACTTGTAGGAAAAACTAGAACCAGAGGACATAATCTCAGACTAAAGGGACGATCCTTTAAAACAGCGACGAGGAGGAATTTCTCCAGCCAGAGGGTGGTGAATCTGTGGAACTCTTTGCCGCAGAAGGCTGTGGGCACATCACTGAGTGTCTTTAAGACAGAGACAGATAGGTTCTTGATTAATAAGGGGATCGGGGTTATGGGGAGAAGGCAGGAGAATGGGGATGAGAAAATATCAGCCATGATTGAATGGTGGAGCAGACTCGATGGGCCGAGTGGCCTAATTCTGCTCCCATGTCTTATGGTCTCATGGAATGCAGCTTTCAAATCCCCATGGTGCCTTCGGCTCACATTGCTGTTAGATCACGAGAGGTATAATCAGATGGAGACTGAAACAGTTGTTGGTGGGTTAGGCATATGTGCAAATCCAAATATTTGAAAAAAGTGTGAAGATTGGTTCCATAGAACATACAGTGCAGAAGGAGGCCATTCGGCCCATCGAGACTGCACCGACCCACTTAAGCCCTCACCCTATCCCCATAACCCAATAACCCCTCCTCCCCTTTTTGGTCACTAAGGGACAATTTAGCATGGCCAATCCACCTAACCTGCATATCTCTGAACACTAAGGGCAATTTAACACGGCCAATCCACCTAACCTGTACATCTTTGGACACTAAGGGACAATTTAACATGGTCAATCCACCTAACCTGCACATCTCTGAACACTAAGGGCAATTTAACACGGCCAATCCACCTAACCTACACATCTTTGGACACCAAGGGACAATTTAACATGGCCAATCCACCTAACCTGCACATCTTTGGACACTAAGGGACAATTTAGCACGGCCAATCCACCTAACCTGCACATCTTTGGACACTAAGGGGCAATTTAGCATGGCCAATCCACCTAACCTGCACATCTTTGGACACTAAGGGACAATTTAACATGGCCAATCCACCTAACCTGCACATCTTTGGACACTAAGGGGCAATTTAGCATGGCCAATCCACCTAACCTGCACATCTTTGGACACTAAGGGACAATTTAGCATGGCCAATCCACCTAACCTGCACATCTTTGGACACTAAGGGACAATTTATCATGGCCAATCCACCTAACCTGCACATCTTTGGACACTAAGGGACAATTTATCATGGCCAATCCACCTAACCTGCACATCTGTGGACACTAAGGGACAATTTAACACGGCCAATCCACCCAACAGCACGTCTTTGAACTGTGGGAGGAAACCGGAGCACCCGGAGG
Organism: Scyliorhinus torazame; assembly: GCF_047496885.1. Lineage (NCBI taxonomy): Eukaryota > Metazoa > Chordata > Chondrichthyes > Carcharhiniformes > Scyliorhinidae > Scyliorhinus > Scyliorhinus torazame. The sequence continues at coordinate 37,552,008 of NC_092738.1, forward strand.
AAACCCACGCACACACAGGGAGGATGTGCAGACTCCGCACAGACAGTGACCCAAGCCGGGAATCGAACCTGGGACCCTGGAGCTGTGAAGCCACAGTGCTAACCACTGTGCTACCGTGCCGCCCCTGTTCCAGTTCTATCCTTCAGCAACTGGCTTTTCTAGACTAGAAAACTTCCAAACTTCACCTTTTGGCAACCAGGGGAAAAAAAGATAGAAAACCAAAATCCCAATGGCCATATGATGGAAAACAAGTGTCAATTGTTCGGATGATTTCGGAGTCTGAACCATATGGCTAGTGGAAGAATGAAGTGGATATGTAGACACAGGTTACGACCCTTCAAAGAGGAAACAAGGCGTCGACTTGACATTGTTATGTCGGAATTTGACTGCGTTCGCTGGTGGCAGAATTCTCTACTCCCGCTGCTGATCAATGGGATTCCCATTGAAGCCACCCCACGGCTGCAAACCCAGGGGTGGGGGTGCACTGCCAGCGGGAACAGAGAATCCCAACACCAACGAATGGCCAGAGAATTCCGCCCAAGATATTCTGAGCTGGCCGCCTGCAGTTGGCTACTGAAGAAGGTCTGGACCTTCTAGTAGAGAGCTATTAGAATCTACAAGAAAGATAATTCATTAAATACTGAGGAGGCAATGAATCATTGACTTTTTTAACAATTCATAGAATCATATCAGTGCAGGAGGTCATTCGGCCCATCGAGTCTGCACCGACCCTTCGAATGAGCACTCTACCCATGCCCACTCCCCCCTATCCTGTAACCCCATAGTTTAACCAACATATCCCTGGAAACTAAGGGGCAATTGATCATGGCCAATCCACCTAACCTGTACATCTTTGGACACTAAGGGGCAATTGACCATGACCAATCCACCTAACCTGCACATCTTTGGATACTAAGGGACAATTTAACACGGCCAATCCACCTAACCTGCACATCTTTGGACACTAAGGGACAATTTAACACGGCCAATCCACCTAACCTGCACATCTTTGGACACTAAGGGACAATTTAACACGGCCAATCCACCTAACCTGCACATCTTTGGACACTAAGGGACAATTTAACATGACCAATCCACCTAACCTGCACATCTTTGGACACCAAGGGACAATTTATCATGGCCAATCCACCTAACCTGCACATCCTTGGACACTAAGGGACAATTTATCATGGCCAATCCACCGAACCTGCACATCTTTGGATACTAAGGGACAATTTAACACTGCCAATCCACCTAACCTGCACATCTTTGGATACTAAGGGACAATTTATCATGGCCAATCCACCTAACCTGTACATCTTTGGACACTAAGGGACAATTTATCATGGCCAATCCACCTAACCTGCACATCATTGGACTGTGGGAGGAAACTGGAGCACCCGGAGGAAACCCACACAGACACGGGGAGAACGTGCAAACTCCGCATAGACAGTGACCCGAGGCTGGAATTGAACCCGGGTCCCTAACAATGTGAGGCAGCAGTGCTAACCACTGCGCCGCCTTTGAATAAAAGATTGACAAAATTCAATTTAGGGATCTCAGGATTAGTACTAATGTTCAAATTAGTGGATTGCTACGTTGTTGGAGGAGAAGCTTCCGATTCTAACTGGTTTGAACAGATGTCTCCTGCCTTTAAGTGTCTTTAACTAATCATGGCTATTATAGAAGATAGAATTGGAACAGCAATAACAGTTGAACAAATCCCAGGAATGTCTACGAAGCAGTTAATAGATGTTTCAGGTAGGACACAAAAGTGTCATTATGCAAGGAACTGCCCAAACAAGGGAGGCAGGATACATTAACCAAGACAAAGAGATGTCTGAGGAAGAAGATAACGAAGAATTCAAACAAATAATGTTGGTCACATGGATTTTTCGTTCCATTTTTATTTCCAAAGTGAATGTGTTCATTGCGGACTCCTTTAACTGTGCAGTACTAGTTAGCACTTGCACTTCAACAGTATGGAAACAGATTGGTGAAAACATTTTCTTGTATCACTAAGTAGTGAGGATCAACACACGTTTAAGGAGTATGAAAGTACTACTTGGGGGAAGCAGTGGTAATGTCACGGAACTAGTCGTCCAGTGACCCAGGCTAATGCTCTGAAGACACATGTTCAAATCCACCACAATCTCTGGGTGAATTTGAATTCAAGTAATAATCTGGAATTGAAAGGCTAGTCTCAGTTATAATGACCATGAAACCATTGTCAATGGTCATAAAACCCCATCTGGTTCTTTATGGAAGGAAATCCATTATCCTTACCTATCTGGCCTAGATGTGATTCCAGACACACAGAAATGTGGTTGATTCTGAATTACCCTCTGAAATGGCCTGGCAAGCCATCCAGTTGTACAGAGAAGTGCATAAGGAATCAAACTGGATGGACCATCCAGCGTTGGCCTGGACACCGGAACCAACAATGGCAAACCCAGCCCTATCGACCCTGCAAAGTCCCCCAGCATCATGTTTGTTTCAATTACTTCAGCACTCATATATCAAAGTAGAATTTGAGTTACAAAGGTGTGTGAGGCAGATTGATACAGAGATAAGGAGAAGTAGTGACATAGGCAGAGAGAGACGAAGATTAGGCTGTCCTTCTTTTGATAATATAGTTAAAAATTCAACCATAGCATGCTTCAAAATATGCCTACCTCATTCTAACTAGCTGTCACTCTATCTCTCACCTTCGGTGTTCAGCGTTTTCACCCAGATACGGAATGGACAGATTCACAATAGTTTATTTGCGGTAAGGCTGCGGATTTAAATTGGGGAATTCTTTTACCCGGTGGCACCAGAAGTGCTGTTCAGTGCAGTAAAAGGGAAATGAATCCGTTGCCTCCAAGTGCCTAGTCATACAACGGTATTGAGAAAATAATCTTAATCCTACACTTCTCAAACCAAAGAGACTGCATATTGCTCGGTGATGAGAGTGGAAACAAAACCCGAAATTGATGCAAATCACAGACCTTTGTAACAGGTCTCCACCACTCACTCACGGCACTCTCAAGGGGTTACTTTCTGTCTGGCATGTCGGCAGTGCTGTTCACAGTTCTGGGTAGATAAACAGCTGTTACAGATGTTTTCGGACAGCTCGGCCGGATGTGCTGATAATTGTAGAGCTTTAATCTTCAGCAATATCGCCGGGATCTTTCAGGAACACCGCTATGGTCCTTAGCTCCATGATGCTCCTGAGGGTTGCGACCCGCACTTTGAAAAACCCTGATCTAGAAGGACAAGAGCAGCAGATACCTGGGAACCCCACCACCTGGAGGTTCCCCTCCAAGTCACTCACCATCCTGACTTGGAAATATATCGGCCGTTCCTTCACTGTCGCTGGGGCAACATCCTGGAACTCCCTCCCTAACAGCACAGTGGGTGTACCTACACCACATGGACTGCAGCGGTTCAAGAAGGCAGCTCACCCCCACCTTCACAAGGGCAATAAATGCTTGGCCTCGCCAGCAATGCCCACATACCACAAAAGAACTGGGAAAGACATTTTGATGATGAGAACACACCAAGGCCACAAAAGACTTGTAATCGCACATAAAACGGCTGAATCCGGTTTACAGGTAGTGATATCATCCCCAATTAGATACCTATATGCCTTTGAGTAAATCCTTTAGGCAACAAAAACAAATGAAACTTAATGTAGAGCATGATAAGGCAATTAGTTTCAGAAATTCAATCCGGACATTGTGTCCCCCAAACTAGAATAATGCTTCTTGAGAAACTTAAAGTTTCTCAGAGTGTTAGACAAGTTTGAATGGCATCAGGCAATAAGAATCGGGGGGGGGGATTTAGTCTTAAAGTCGCATGGACAGATTGTTGACCCTACTTCTCAAAGGTTAAATATCCTGCTAAAAGATGCAAGTATGATTGATGGAGTGTATCGGAAAGAATAGAAGAGATTAATGAGAAGTGTGAGATCTGTAAAAAGAATCAGAGGATGCCGTCATGTCTTATTGCGAGCTTTCCATTGGCGCTTGGCTTTAATGAGGTAGCTGCGACAGATCTAAAGGTCTGGGACAAAGAGAAATATTTGCTGAAGGGAAATTGGTGCAGCACTTGTGTATTCATGTTTGTTCCTAGTTGGAACAAGGTCACTTTAAGAGTCCCATCACGTGACGCATTGAAGACAATCAGCCGTTTGCATGGGCAGTATATCTTTGCCGCCTGTTGAGAAAACACCTTTCCAATAAAGCTCTTGTCTTTTGTACATTTGTGGTCTGCAAGCTTATCATCAATTCGCAAAGCTTTTAAAATTTGCGCTTCAACTATAGCTGCCACTGGGCAAACCAGCCAGTTAATTTTTAATATCGTCACGTTCCTAACTGCCACATCCTCTCGCAACACCGGATGCCAGGGATGCATGAGGACTGCTTGTGCCCAATGTTGCCCAGATGCAAAATAAATATTCCATCATCCTGGCATCTGCCTCTCATTGGAATATGCCTGCTCATATTTGGATCGAGATATTATATGCCCGTCACCTTTGGCTGAAAATTTGGCATTCATCAGCCGTGGAACATTCCCCATCAATTCTCCTCCCCTCGCATCCAGTTTACACTGTAACTAACCAGGAGAAATGGGTCCAAGACCCCCGACGAGACAACTGGCCAATATCAGATCAGGTCAGTCATACAAGGAACGCAACCCATTCAAACATTCCACAGGTTAAAGCAATTCAGACACCCGCTGTAATCATTGGATTCGATCATCCCACTTACATCAACGTGAAGCCAGACTCCATACTTTTCGCAGATGTCCGCAATTTCAGGCAGGGAATCAAACGCTCCGAATACAGTCGTTCCAGAGGTAGCACAGACCATCAATGGAACCACGCCCTGAAACCAGAATAGGATTTAGCAACACTCGGCACTGCTCACCTCCCTCCTAGTGCAGAATTGAAGCTGGTGGGGACCCGCAACCATTGCACGCCATCTCCCCCCCTCCTGTAACTCTCTCACTAACAGCACTGTGGGTGTACCTACACCACATGGACTGCAGCGGGTTCAAGAAGGCAGCTCACCCCCACCTAGGGTAAATTAGGGTTGGGCAATGAAAATACTGGGCCCAGCCAGCGATGTCCACAACCCAAGAAAATATATATATTTTTTAATATGATGATTCAGTGTTGGGTGAAGGTCCACCACTGAGCATCAATATAATTATCACACTACCAGACTCAGCACCCAACCCATCTGGGGCATTCATTCACAGCAAGTTCCCACTGGGCATCAGGAAACATGGGTTGTAAACAAGAGAACAGAAAGACCTCGTTAGGATAGTGGATCAGACCCCAACGTTTGTTAGGATACCAGACGAGAAACCCAAACAATTTCTATTTGTTAAACTGCGAGGGAAAGATATTTCACTCCAGGAGTGATGACTCTGACCAATGCGTACCTTTTATGTTAAAACATAAGCTTCAATTTAAACACAGAATTAACCACATTAACATCAAAGAAATACCTTTACAATCATCAGTTAAACTGTTCTTAAACATAAGGAAAATCTTAAACTTACGCCTTACACCTTCACTATAAATATTCCAACCAAGCAGCCCCAATACAGTTCAAATGCTACTTATAAATAAAGTTAACGGAACAGGTTTACTTGCTTATCTGTGTGGAGACATTTTGGAGAGATAGCCTTTCAAGAGCAACCCAAAAACGCTTTGGTCTTATCAGAAGCTTCTGCTCAACTGGACTGCATTTGGCAAACCTGCTGCTCAACTTACAATACTATAACAGACTGTACATAGAACATAGAACGATACAGCGCAGTACAGGCCCTTCGGCCCACGATGTTGCACCGAAACAAAAGCCATCTAACCTACACTATGCCATTATCATCCATATGCTTATCCAATAAACTTTTAAATGCCCTCAATGTTGGCGAGTTCACTACTGTTGCAGGTAGGGCATTCCACGGCCTCACCACTCTTTGCGTAAAGAACCTACCTCTGACCTCTGTCCTATATTTATTACCCCTCAGTTTAAAGCTATGTCCCCTCGTGCCAAAAACTACAGACAGACCTGGCTCCTCCCATTAATTATAATCGTCTGTGTCCCACTATGAAGTTCCATCACCTGCTTAGTTCGGGCTACATACAATCCCTCAAATTATCAGGGAACCTCCAGCAAGCATAAAAAGTTATCTGTAAACAGATAAATGGTTAAAATCAATCATGACCTTACCTTTTACGACCTCTTAATTGCAGCTTTAGCAGCCAGGATACCTTAACCTATCTTCACTGCAAACAACTATATACCATAACCCAGGTTTTTAAACACCTTATTTCAAAAGATATAAAATACAATATATATACCAATTGCTTACATTCATCACAAGTGGGAGAAGATTCAGCATGACCTGTATATCTTTTCTGGGGTCTTTCTTTTGCATACCATAGCTCCCCAATCTGTGCTGATCTCGATCAAAGCAGACATGGATTTGCTTCAATGCTCCCAAAGAGTCACACAGTGGGGTGAGATAATAGCAATGTAATGATGTCTGCAACCCAGATACCAGGAGAGGGGGACATCAGAAAACAAATAGACGAGCACTGTCCACTTAATGCAATTGGAACCTACCTTGGACTTTGCTGCAGAAATTTCCTTTGCCAGTTCTTTTGGAATCATCCTCCCCCTGTTCAATGTTAAAACAAACATTATTTAAGCATGTTACAGGCCTCCCTGGGGAAACACACACCTGGATAAAGCAGCAATGGAGAATATTCAACGGAGAGTGTCCAGTTACAAGCTAGACATATTCCTTTGATGAGAAATGGTGGATCATCCAAAGCTAATGGAAACAACATTTGGAATAGAGGCAGAAAAAGGAGGCTGATCACAAATATCATGAGCAAAATTCACTGGATCATCAGGAAGATTCTGAATAATACAGGATAGAAGTGGAAAAGAGGGAACATGCGAGGGAAAAAGAGGTTCTGAGAAGAAAAATGGGCACACATATTAAATTGAACCTAAACACCAAGTGTAAGCAGTTAGCTAGGGAAAAGGTTGGGCCTTGTAAAGGGTCAAGGCGGCACAGCCGTTAGCACTGCTGCCTCACAGCACCAGGGACCCGGGTTCAATTGGCGACTATGTGGAGTTTGCACGTTCTCCCCGTGTGTGCGTGGGTTTCCTCCGGGTGCTCCGGTTTCCTCCCACAGTCCAAAGATGTGCAGGTTAAATAGATTGGCCATGATAAGTTGAACATTAGTGTCCAGGGACGTGCAGGTTGTCTGGGGTTACGGGGATGGTGCAGGGAGTGAGGTTGCGTATAGTGCTCTTTCAGAGGGTCAGTGCAGACTCGATGGACTGAATGGCCTCCTTCTGCACTGTAGGGAGTCTATGAGCGATGTAGAGACAGGACATTGCTAAAGTACACTATGAGTACTTCACCCCTGTTTTCAGAAATGAAGCCAATGATGTGAAGGTTACATTAAAATGGAGTGACGTCACAGAGAGGATGATAATACTAAAAGGATGCACTCACACTGAAAGGTGGTAAAACTCCAGATGGAATGCTTCCTCAGTTACTGAAAGAGGGAATAGTAGAGATTGCAGCGGTATTGGCCTTGATCTTTTAGCCCCGATTGTATACAGGATTTGTGCTGAAGGATTGGTGATGATTATTCTAGAAAGGGGAGAGGGATAAACCAGGAACGTACAGCCCAGTCTGCCTATTATTAGTGGAGGGTTATTGGAAACTATACACAGGAACAAAAATAAACTTTCATTTGGAAGGTATGGGTAACTCGAGGAGAACCAGAATTCCTTAAAAGCAAATTGTGCCTGACTAACTTGATTGAATTTTGCTGATGAGGTAACAGAGAAGATTAACCAGGGTGGTGCGGTGGATGTTGTATATCTGGACTTTCAGAAGGCATCTGGTGAACTCCCACACAGAGGGCTTGTTAAAAAAGATTGGAGCCGATGACATTAAGGGGAAATGGCAGCTTTGTCTCAGGAAGCTTTTTTAACCAAGTTACGCGTTATTTGTGTTTCTGAATTTTATGACAGCATTCTGGGACTTCATAATTTGGTTCAGTGACTGGAAGCAAAAAGGTGGCCGTGACTGAATGTTCCTCAAGGAACTCGACAATTTTTACGAATGGCTTTGGAATCCTAATCCAAAGACTCAAGCAGAAAATCTAGGCTGACATTCCAGAGCAGGACTGTCAGACGTTCCGTCTTTCACATGAGCCATTAAACAAAAAAAGGTAGATGTAAAAGAATCAATGGTGCTTTTTAAAGAGATCAAGGGCAAAATTAAAAAAAACTCACATTTATGTAGCACTTGTCATGGCTATCCCAATTACACTAATGAAGTACTTTTGACATGTTGTCTCGACTGTAAAAAAGGAAAGGCAGCCAATTTGTGTCCAGCAAGAGCCCAGACCCGATGATAGATTTTGCAATGTTGATTTACTGGCGAGGGCACTGGGGATAACCTCTTTGCTCAAAATAGTGCTGTGGGATCTTTTATATGTACACCCAAGAGGACAGACAGGGCCTCGGTTGAACGTCTCATTGAAAGGTGGCACCTCTGACATTGCTGCACTGGTTTAGTGCTGCACTGGAGTGTCAGCCTTAATCTTTCTGCCCCAGGCCTGGAGTGAAACTTGAACTCGGGGCGCGGGGGCGGGGTGTGACTGAGGGCCCTTCAGTGCCCTGGCATGGATTGTTCAGTAATGAAATCACAAAATATCCGCATACTTGCCCCAGAGTAGGAGATGTCCCAACAGATTCTATCACCTGGAATTGGAAATAGGCAGTGGTAGCAATAATTTGAGACAACATCAAATGTGTATTGCAGTCCAGCAGCTTCTCCCACTCCCGAGGGGTACAAGTGAGTGTCAGGAAAGCAGAGGTAGTTTTGGGTGGGCTATATTTGTATTGATAATATTGGAAATAAATTATAGATTTAAGTGGGTTTGATGCAAGAGGATTAAAACTCCAGTTAGGTTCATGCTAGACAAAGGTGTTTGGACGGATGGCATGGTGGGGCAGTGGTGGAGTTTGCACATTCTTCTTGTCTGCGTAGGTCTCACCCCACAACCCAAAGATGTGCAGGGTAGGTGGATTGGCCACGCTAAATTGCCTCTTAATCGGAAAATAATAATTGGGTAATCTAAATGTATTTGAAAAAAGTAAGGCTTTCTGAGTGTCGTTTTAGCTGAATTCATAGCAATTGGGGGTAGGAAGCGAGAGAGCGACCAGCTCTCAGCTTTGCTAGAAGAAAATCCATACTGCGGAGCAATAGTTAAGAAAACATGCCAGAAATCGAAAGAACTGCTTGTTAGGAAACTAGAGAAATGAAGAGACATTTCCAATAGTCTGAAGTTAAAGAAACAAAGAGAAACTGGAACTAGAGCAGAGTATTGTTCAGTAAAGCCACAGATAAGGCTGAAAAGGTTGGCCCATGAGAGGCCAGAAAGATATCTGAAGTAGTTCTAAGGTTTGTGGAATTTTACTACAGTTTATGAGGCATTATTTGAAATAATTGTGGAAATCGGTGGTTGGATCTCAGAGTTTGTGTAAAGGCCTTTAAGACAAAGGAAGCCTGAAAGGAGAGGCGGAAAACATGGAGCTCTATTCCTCATCAAATCAGTGGAGCAAAAGCTCGGTTTGAAAGAATAGTTGGAAAACCTGGAGCTGGATTCGGAATGAAAACACCTGATGGAAAGCATCGTTTTGAAGACAACTTTTTGGGAGTGGAAACAATCATGTGACAATCATCTGGGGGATTTTGAGAAGAAATCCATGGAGGATTGGGTGAGCAGCATCAGCCATTTGTTTCAGACTGGGCTGTTATCTTCGAACACTTGATAGATTTGTGAAGCGAAGGGAGTATTATATTATAATTAAATTTTTCATGTTCAATAAAATGTTTTTTTTCTCGTTGTTAAAGACTAATTAGTAATCCTGCGACTTTGTTCCTCCGCGTTTTCTAAAAAGAAAAAGTACAGGTTACAATCTTTTGAGCTAGCATTCCATTCTGTAATCCTCCCATCCACTAACACCGCCAACTGGGACCGGAACAGTGAGCAACCTTGAAGCTTGGGGCACATCCCCAGAGAAAGCAGTTGGAACATTGTGCAGAAGAACAGCAAGAATGGGATGGAAGAAATGCATACATATTTCGTATTGATGGGATGTGGGAGTCGTTGGCTGGGCCAGCATTTATTGCCCATCCCTAATTGTTCTTGAACGGAGTGGCCATTTCAGAGAGCAAGAACTTATGGATCTGGAGTCACATGTAGACCAGACCGGGTAAGGACAGGGTAGCACAGTGGTTAGCACCATTGCTTCACAGCACCAGGGACCCAGGTTCGATTCCCCGCTGGGTCACTCTCTGTGCGGAGTCTGCACGTTCTCCCCGTGTCTGCGTGGGTTTCCTCCGGGTGCTCCGGTTTCCTCCCACAAGTCCCGAAAGACGTGCTGTTGGGTGAATTGGACATTCTGAATTCTCCCTCTGTGACCCGAACAGGCGCCGGAATGTGGCGACGAGGGGCTTTCACAGTAACGTCATTGTAGTGTTAATGTAAGCTGACTTGTGACACAAAGAGTATTAGATTTCCTTCCCTAAAGCATTCATGAATGTCCTTTTAAAAAAGTATCTGTTGCACTACAGATGGACGGCACAGTGTTTTGCACTGCTGCCTCACAGCTCCATGGACCCAGGTTCAATTCTGGTCTTGGGTGACTGTCTGTGCGGAGTTTGCACGTTCTCCCCGTGTCTGCATTTCGGTTTCCTCTGGGTGCTCCGGTTTCCTCCCACAGTACAAAGATGTACAGGTTAGGTGGGCCTGCGGGGATAGAGTGGGGGAGTGGATCTGGGTGGGGTGCTCTTTCGGAGGGTCAGTGCAGACTCGATGGGCCAAATGGCCTCCTTCTGTGCTGTAGGGATTCTGTGATCTTCTATGATCAGAAAGTAGATGGGTTTTTTTGCGACAATTGTTTCATGGTCATGAGTTGACTTTTTCTAAATGCAGATTTGTACTGAATTGGAATTGTTGAGTATAAAGGGAGAGGTTTGAAACCTTGGAACACTTGCAGTTCCCCCTGTTGAGGGACACAGTTGGACTCTAACACCACACCAGTCTAGCACACTTGGAACTCACCTTTCATCTGTTTTGACCACATACACATTGTCTGTGCCCAAACCCTGTAACGCAGCTCCCTTCATCATGGAATAATGGCACTGTGGGCAAGCAAAGAATGCCAGTTACTTATTTTATGCAGCATTCAGCACAATGGTATATAAAGTTTCTATTGGCATATTTACAGTATAAAGGTTGTCAGAGGGCTATGGCCGATTAGGGACTAAAATGGAGATCTACTGGTGGAGGAAGAAGGTGTGACTGAGGCATTAAAGTCCATGGAATCCCTAGTGTGCAAGAGGAGGCCATTTGGCCCGATCACTGCTGTGCGAAAAATACCACCTTGGCAGTGCCAACTTGGTACCCTGGCAGTACTCCTGCCAGGTGGCAGTGCCACCTGGGTACCCTGGCAGTACTCCTGCCAGGTGGCAGTGCCACCTGGGTACCTTGGCAATGCCAGGCTGGCACTCAGGTGGCACTGCCAGGATTCCAGGCTGGCAGTGTAAGGATGCCCAGGTGGATTCAGCAGTGCCATCATACCACTCTGCCCAAATAGTCTTATAACACCAGGTTAAAGTCCAACAGGTTTGTTTCGATGTCACTAGCTTTCGGAGCGCTGCTCCTTCCTCAGGTGAATGAAGAGGGTTCCAGAAACATACATATTGTCATGCAAGAGTGCCTTTAAGAAATGGATGTGTAAGCAATGTACCTTTAAGAAAACAGTGATGTCAGAGAGTGGGTGGGGCTGGGCTTTAGGTCAGCCATTAGGCAGGTTTTTAGTTTCAGTTTAAAAGCAGTGTCTGTCTGTTTCCAGAGAGCTGCAGGTTTTGCACTTTGGTTTTGTTGAGAGCAGCTAAAAAGTGCCTGGCTGGTTTTGCTGAGAGCAGTTTAAAAGTGGAAAGCCAGTTCGCGACAGTCTCTGCCATTCTACAGAAAATATATATATCCTTTAACCTGATGTGATACTGTTTAAAGGTGTTAAGTCTTTTGGATGTTTGAAGGAACATTTTAAGGAATTATTTACTGTTGCAACATTTTCTGAGTTATCTTTGAAGTAAGGGGTGTTAAGAGATCCAATGTTTATTTAAGATGTTAAGTTGAGTTCATGGAATAAACAGTGTTTTGTGTTTAAAAACCCACGTGTCCATAATTGTAATACCACACCTAGGGGAAAAGCCGTGTGCTCGGAAAAGCAACAAATCCATTAAAGGGAGAGGTTGGTTGAACTCCATGATACATTTTGGGGTTCTGAAAAGCCTCGCCCATAACAATATAGACAAAGTCAAAGATGCAATACGATACTTTGAATGCATCTTTGAATTTGTCTATATATATGTTTCTGGAACCACCTCTTCATTCACCTGAGGAAGGAGCAGCGCTCCGAAAGCTAGTGACATCGAAACAAACCTGTTGGACTTTAACCTGGTGTTGTAAGACTTCTTACTGTGCTCACCCTTGTCCAACGCCGGCATCTCCACATCACCCTGCCCAAAGGGCATGCACCTGGGGGCCTCAGATCCCTTGGAGATCCCCCACGAGGGCCATTCCATCTGGCCCCCATTTGAGGAGACCAGTACTGGATGGCGCTCGCCCGAGGTTGAAGAGGACAGATCCCAATGCCTCGGGTACCTTGGGAATCTGCACATTAAAGTGAGACTAGCTGTCTCCCTCCAATACGCAGATTTGCCAAAACGTGATCCTGCCCACGTCTTGCGAGATCATGTTGGATCTCGAGGTGTTGCGAGCCGGGTAGATCCCGTGAGCGGGGTCTCCCAGCTTCTATCAACTATGTTGCGCAGCGGCACGCTACTTTTGGGGCGCAGCGTGGCTGTTCGATCGCGGCCATCATTTCAAGTGGGAGGCGAGGGCTTGGAGCAGTGGGGCTGCAGGTGCTACCATCAGCATCCTTCTTCATAATTATCACCACCATTTACATTCCCTTTGTCATCTGTCCACGACACCTTTGTCAATCTCCACCTAGAGCTGCCCCCCCCCCCAACAACAGTATCAATCTGACCCCATTTCCAGCTTTGACAGAGTCATCCAGACTCGAAAGGTTCGCTCCCTTCTCTCTCCACAGATGCTGTCAGAGCTGCTGAGATTATCCAGTATTTTCTGTTTTTATTGTAGTAAAATAAGAGACCATAAGACATAGGAGCAGAATTAGGCCACTCGGCCCATCGAGTCTGCTCCGCCATTCAATCATGGCTGATATTTTCTCATCCCCATTCTCCTGCCTTCTCCCCATAACCCCTGATCCCCTTATCAATCAAGAACCTATCTATCTCTGTCTTAAAGACACTCAGTGACTTGGCCTCCACAGCCTTCTGCGGAAAAGAGTTCCACAGATTCACCACCCTCTGGCTGAAGAAATTCCTCCTCATCTCTGTTTTAAAGGATCGTCCCTTTAGTCTGAGATTGTGCCCTCTGCTTCTAGTTTTTCCTACAAGTGCAAACATCTTCTCCACGTCCACTCTATCCAGGCCTCGCAGTATCCTGTAAGTTTCAATAAGATCCCCTCCTCATCCTTCTAAACTCCAACGAGTACAGACCCAGAGTCCTCAACCGTTCCTCATACGACAAGCTCTTCATTCCAGGGATCATTCTTGTGAACCTCCTCTGGACCCTTTCCAAGGCCAGCACATCCTTCCTTAGATACGAGGCCCAAAACTGCTCACAATACTCCAAATGGGGTCTGACCAGAGCCTTGTACAGCCTCATCAGTACATCCTTGTTCTGGAATACATGAACGTTAACACTGCAGTTGCCTTCCTATGCCATTGTTTCCAATGCCTGGGTTGATAACAGGTTTAAAGATGATTGGCATTACGCAATGAGTGGTTAAGATTTGGAATGCACTGCCTTATATGGAAGTGGATACAGATTCAATAGGAGCTTTCAAAAGGGCATCAGATAACGACAGAGAAAACTGCAGAGATATGGGGAGAAGAGACAGGGATGAACTGGATTGTTCTTCACCAAACCGGCAAAGACTCTGTGATGATGGACTGGGGACCGGCACTGGTTCAGTCCTAGTCTCTCACTGCGCTTCCAGGATGCATCCATCTATTTTCACCACTGTCAGCTGGTATCGGACCGGAGATTGAAAGTGGCCACACACTGTTGCAAAGAGAAAGGGGGTCTTGTTTGAGAGAGAAAATGAGAGAAAGGTTCGAAGGAGCACGGATGAGGTTATCGAGAAAATAACAGGAGGCTGAACATTCAAAGTGAAAGAGGGACCATTCCTCAGCGTCCCCGTGCTCACTGACTGACATAGCTCGGCAACATTTCAAGTTTAGAAATTCCCATCCTCGTGTTCAAATCCTCGATAGCCGAAGCTCTCCCCGAGGGCAAGTACGTCCACCAGCCCACGAAAATCTAAGGTTGTGCCCCAGGAACAACTGCCAACCTTAAATGACGAGCTTCTCGGATGGAGTCAAACACTGCAAAGATGGACTTCCGGGTGCGGCGATGCACTGCTAAGCCGCACGTTTCGGCAGCTCCCGTTCCAATGAACTTTTGGGCTCTTATCGGGAGCCCCAACGGAATTTCTTTTCGACCTAACCCAGTGTGGAGTGACGAAGGAAGGAGTCCCCCCGGGTGTGTATGGAAAGGAGCGGCGGTAGTGGCCAGATTGCGAAGGATCCTTTGGACCAGCGGCAGAGAAGAGAAGGGAGAAGCAAGATGGCGGCCGATGGAGCCCAGATGGTATGGGGCCCGGACCAGCAGGAGTTTCTCCGACGATGTGTGGAGGAGCTCAAGAAAGAGGTGCTGGCGCCGATGTTACTGGCAATCGAGGGACTGAAGGAAACACAAAAGATCCAGGCGATGGAGCTCCGTAGAGTGAAGGCAAAGGCAGCCGAGAATGAAGATGAGATACAGGGTCTGGTGGTAAAAACGGAGACACACGAGGCACTACACAAGAGGTGCATAGAAAGGCTGGAAGCCCTGGAGAACAGCTCGAGGAGGAAAAACCTACGGATTCTAGGTCTCCCCGAAGGAGCAGAGGGAGCTGATGTTGGGGCTTATGTGAGCACGATGCTCCACACACTAAAGGGAGCTGAGGCCCCAACGGGCCCCCTGGAAGTGGAGGGAGCGTACCGGGTCCTCGTGAGAAGACCAAAGGCAGGTGACACACCAAGAGCAATAGTGGTGAAGTTCCATCGCTACAGGGACAGAGAGATGGTCCTGAGCTGGGCCAAGAAGGCACGGAGTAGCAAATGGGAGAATGCGGTGATACGTGTGTATCAGGACTGGAGTGCGGAGGTGGCGAGAAGGAGGGCAAGCTTTAACTGGGCCAAGGCGGTGCTCCATAGGAAGAAAATAAAATTTGGGATGCTGCAGCCGGCGCAGTGACTGCGGGTCACGCATCAGGGCAAGCACCACTACTTCGAGACGGCGGATGAGGCATGGACATTCATCCAAGAAGAGAAACTGGACTAGATTTGAGAGTTTGATGTTTGGAGAGAAGCAGCGAGGTGGTGGTACAGAAATGTAAAGTGGGGAAAGGGGAGGGCTATTGTACAGCAATGTTGGACGGGGAATTTTTCTCCCCCCGATGGGGGGGAGACACGAAGAAATGTGGGCGCCGGTGGGAAAAGGGACAGGGAAGGAGAATGAGGGAACTGCGCCATAAGGGGCGGGGCCGAGAGGAAAGCGCGGGTATTTTCCCGCGCTATGGAAATTATAGCGGGAAAACGGGCGCAGGAAGGAAGGGAGCCCCACACGCAGGGAGGTCAAAGAATGAACGGGGGAAGCCGGGGTCAGCCAGAGTTAGCTGACTTCCGGAAGCAATATGGGGGGAGCAACCAAGCTAGAGGGGGATCTAGCGGGGCGGGGGGGGGGGGGGGGGGGGGGGGGTGGATCAACTGGGTTGCTGCTGCTCAGTGCAAGGGGGAGCTGGTAAGAGATGAGGTGATCGGGGCGGGAGGGCGCTGCCTGGGGGACAGACGGGTGTGCGGGACCTGGATGAGCAGATGGCCTAAAAAAGGGGATGGCTAGTCGACGAGGGGGGGGGGGGCGGTGAATGGCCCCCCAATCCGGCTGATCACGTGGAATGTGAGAGGTTTAAATGGGCCGATTAAGAGGGCACGGGTGTTTTCGCACTTAAAGAGACTGAAGGCGGACGTAGTCATGCTCCAGGAGACACACCTGAAGGTGGCGGATCAGGTTAGATTAAGGAAAGGATGGGTGGGACAGGTATTCCACTCAGGGCTGGACGTGAAAAACAGAGGGGTGGCAATATTGGTGGGGAAACGTGTATCGTTCGAGGCTAAGAATATAGTGGTGGACAGTGGGGGCAGATATGTGATGGCGAGTGGCAGACTGCAGGGAGAGGCGGTTGTGCTGGTGAATGTATGTGCCCCGGACTGGGATGACGCGGGATTCATGAAGCGAATGCTGGGACGTATCCCGGACCTGGAGGTGGGAAGCTTGGTAATGGGGGGGGGGATTTTAACACAGTGCTGGATCCAGGGCTAGACCGGTCCAGATCCAGAACCGGGAGAAGGCCGGCAGCGGCCAAGGTGCTTAAGGGATTTATGGAACAAATGGGGGGAGTGGATCCGTGGAGATTCGCCAGGCCGATGGGTAAAGAGTTCTCTTTTTTCTCCCACGTCCACAAGGTATACTCCCGGATAGACTTTTTCGTTTTGGGAAGGGCGCTGATCCCGAAAGTGGCAGGAACGGAGTACTCGGCCATAGCCGTTTCAGACCACGCCCCGCATTGGGTGCATCTGGAACTAGGAGAGGAAAGGGAGCAGCGCCCACTCTGGCGACTGGATATGGGACTACTGGCGGACGAGGGGGTCTGCGGAAGGGTGAGGGGGTGTATTGAGCGATACCTGGAGGTCAACGACGATGGGGAGGTTCAGGTGGGGGTAGTATGGGAAGCGCTGAAGGCGGTGGTTAGAGGAGAGCTGATCTCCATCAGAGCCCACAAGGGGAAACAAGAGGGCAAAGAAAGAGAGGGATTAGTGGGGGAGATTTTGAGGGTGGATAAAAAATATGCGGAGGCCCCAGACGAAGGGCTATACAGAGAAAGACGAAGACTACAGACGGAGTTTGACCTGCTGACCACGGGAAAGGCGGAGGCACAGTGGAGGAAGGCACAGGGGATACAATACGAGTATGGGGGAAAGGCGAGCCGGCTGCTAGCCTAACAACTTCGGAAGAGGGTGGCGGCGAGGGAGATCGGGGGAGTTAGGGACGAAACGGGAAATATGGAGCAGAGAGCAGGGAAAGTGAACGAGGTGTTCAAGACCTTTTATGAGAGGCTATACAAGTCCCAACCCTCGGGGGGGAAAGAAGGAATGCTACACTTTCTGGACCAGCTAAGGTTCCCGAAGGTGAAGGGGCAGGAGGTGGCAGGTCTGGGGGCGTTAATCGAGGTGGATGAGGTGATTAAAGGACTGGGGAACATGCAGGCAGGGAAGGCCCCGGGACCAGACGGGTTTCCGGTGGAATTCTACAGGAAGTATATGGATCTTTTGGCCCCGCTCTTGGCGAGAACCTTTAATGAGGCTAAGGAAAGGGGGATGCTACCCCCGACAATGTCGGAGGCGACGATATCGCTAATCCTGAAACGAGATAAAGACCCGCTGCAATGCGGGTCATACAGGCCGATCTCACTCCTAAATGTAGACGCCAAACTACTGGCCAAAGTGGTGGCGACAAGGATAGAGGATTGTGTCCCAGGGGTGGTACATGACGATCAGACAGGGTTTGTAAAGGGGAGACAACTGAATGTTAATGTACGAAGGCTGCTGTGGGTGATGATGACACCCCCACCGGAGGGGGAGGCAGAGATAGTGGCGGCGATGGATGCAGAGAAGGCATTCGATAGGGTGGAGTGGGACTATCTGTGGGAGGTGCTGAAGCGGTTTGGGTTCGGTGAGGGGTTTATTAGATGGGTCAGACTCTTATATGGGGCCCCGATGGCACGCGTCGTTACAAACAGGCAAAGATCGGGATACTTTCGACTACATAGGGGTACAAGACAAGGGTGTCCCCTGTCCCCTTTACTGTTCGCGTTGGCAATTGAACCACTGGCCATAGCGCTGAGGGATTCTAAGAAGTGGAGTGGGGTGCTTAGAGGGGGAGAGGAACACTGAGTGTCGCTTTACGCAGATGATCAACTGCTATACGTTGCGGACCCGGTAGAGGAGATGCCAGAGGTAATGCAGATACTTAGGGAGTTTGGAGAGTTCTCGGGATATAAACTAAATATGGGGAAGAGCGAGCTTTTTGTAATGCACCCCGGGGAACAGGGCAGGGGGATAGATGCTCTGCCGCTGAGGAGAGTGGTAAGGAACTTCCGATACCTGGGGATCCAGGTGGCCAGGAACTGGGGAACCCTGCATAGACTTAACCTGACGCGACTGGTGGAGCAGATGGAGGAGGACTTTAAGAGGTGGGATATGGTGCCGCTATCGCTGGCGGGCAGAGTGCAGGCAGTTAAAATGGTGGTCCTCCCGAGGTTTCTTTTCGTGTTTCAGTGCCTCCCCATTCTGATCACAAAGGCCTTTTTTAAAAAAATAGACAGGAGCATTATGAGCTTTGTGTGGGCAGGAAAGACCCCGAGAGTAAAGAGGGGGTTCCTGCAGCGCAGTAGGGACAGAGGGGGACTGGCGCTGCCGAGTCTGAGCGACTATTACTGGGCCGCCAATGTGTCGATGGTCTGTAAGTGGAAGAGGGAGCAGCGTGGAAGAAGCTGGAGATGGCGTCCTGTAAGGGAACGAGCCTAAAAGCGCTGGTGACGGCGCCGCTGCCGTTCTCCCCGAAAAGGTACACCACAAACCCAGTGGTGGTGGCGACCTTGAGGATCTGGGGACAGTGGAGGCGACACAGGGGAGTGACGGGTGCCTCGGTGTGGTCCCCGATAAGGAATAACCACAGGTTTGTCCCAGGGAGGATGGATGGGGGGTTCCAGTGTTGGCAGCGAGCAGGAATTAGGAAGCTGAGGGACCTGTTTATAGACGGGACGTTTGCAAGTCTGGGAGCGCTAGAAGAAAAATATAAGTTGCCACCAGAGAACGCCTTCCGATACATGCAAGTGAGGGCATTTGCGAGGCAACAGGTGAGGGAATTTCCGCAGCTCCCGACGCAAGGGATCCAAGATAGAGTGATTTCGGGGGCATGGGTTGGAGAGGGCAAAGTGTACGAAGTATACCGGGAGATGAGGGACGAGGGGGAGGCCACGATAGAGGAGCTGAAGGGAAAATGGGAAGAAGAGCTGGGGGAAGAGATTGAGGAGGGGCTGTGGGCGGATGCTGTAAGTAGGGTAAATTCCTCGTCCTCGTGTGCCAGGCTTAGCCTGATTCAATTTAAGGTTTTACATAGAGCACATATGACGGGAGCAAAACTGAGCAGGTTTTTCGGGGTGGAGGACAGGTGTGGGAGGTGCTCGGGAAGCTCGGCGAACCACACACACATGTTCTGGTCGTGTCCGGCACTGCACGAGTTCTGGGGGTGTGTGGCAAGGGTAATTTCAAAGGTGGTGGGGTCCAGGTCAAGCCAGGCTGGGGGTTAGCTATATTTGGGGTTGCAGAAGAACCGGGAGTGCAGGAGGCGAAAGAGGCCGACATTTTGGCCTTTGCGTCCCTAGTAGCCCGGCGAAGGATTCTACTTATGTGGAAGGAAGCGAAGCCCCCGGGCGTGAAGGCCTGGATAAACGACATGGCAGGGTTCATAAGATTGGAACGAATAAAATTTGCGTTGAGAGGATCGGCTCAGGGGTTCTCCAGGCGGTGGCAACCGTTCCTTGACTATCTCGCGGAACGATAATGAAAAGATAGAAATGACAGCAGCAGCAACCCAGGGAGGAGGGGGGAAGAGTACTATGTTGTGTTTTTGCTATTTATTTGTTTTTTCTTTTCTAGTTTTGTTGTAAGCTCACTATATTATTTAAATAATGTTTAATGTATAATCCCTTGTTGAGTTGTAAAAACGGGAAAAATGTTTGTTTGAAAAATTTAAATAAAATATATTTTTTTTAAAAACACTGCAAAGATCATCTCCAAGCGCAAAGTCAGTTCTTATTAATAGCAGCTGAGGCAACTAGACAATCCCCAACGAACTCACCTCTTCAGAGGTGAAGACTGCCAGTCTCGGCATGTCCCACAGGCCCCGCTTCTTGACTTCAGGGAAGATCTTGTACCTGGCCACATTCATAGCATACATATTGGATATCGAGCCTCCTGTGGACAGAAAAAGCATATTAAAAAAAACATGGCCGACTCATGCAGTCCCCTCATACTATCAGTTGCTCGAAAGCTAATATTTACAGATTGACTGAAGGCAACATAGATTATCACTCTCTCTGGGAGGCTGGGGCACAATGTTGTTGGTGATGGGCCTAGGGGTTCGGAATAAATATCTTCTCAATTTATGTTGACCCTGATACTATGCCTAAATATTTTACAGCAAGACCAGTTCCATATTCCCTGTTGGATACCGAGCTTGGGTGTCTAGAAAATCTAGGCATAATAAGGCCCATGCGATTTACAGAGCGGGCAGCGCCTGTTGGCCCCGTCTTCAAGCCGGCCAAATCGGTCTGCCTCTGTGGGGATTAGAAGTTTACGGTCAATTGGGTTTCCAAACTGGATAGGTACCCCGTACCGAGAATAGGAAACCTGTATGCCAAGCTAGCAGGTAGCCAGAAATTCACTAAGTTAGATATAAGCCACGCCTATCTTCAACTCAAATTAAACAAGCATTCCTGTAAATACGTTACAATCAACACGCACAAGGACCTGTATGAGTATACTCGCTTGCCCTTCGGGGGTCTCGTCAACATGCGCCATACTCCCACAGATTATGGAGCACTTACTCCAAGGGTTACCTAAAGTGGTGGTGCACTTGGATGACGTTCTGATCACGGGAACTTCAGAACGAGACCACCTGGCAAACCTAGTCTTGCAGCAAATTGTCTTGCAGCAATTGTCAAAAGCTGGGGTATATCTAAAAAGGGACAAATGCATTTTCCAAGCGAGCAAAGTGCATTTGGGCTATCGGATGCTATAAAAAAGGGCTTCATCCAGTAGAGGTCAAGGTGAGGGCCATCAGGGAAGCACCAACTCCAAGAAACACAACGGAATTGAAATCCTTCCTGGGATTAGTCAAATGGTAGCATAGTGGTTAGCACAGTTGCTTCACAGCGCCAGGGTCCCAGGTTCAATTCCCGGCTTGGGTCGCTGTCTGTGCGGAGTCTGCACGTTCTCCCCGTGTCTGCGTGGGTTTCCTCCGGGTGCTCCGGTTTCCTCCCACAGTCCAAAGATGTGCAGGTTAGGTGGATTGACCATGATAAATTGCCCTTAGTGAACAAAACAAAGGTTAATTGGGGTTACTGGGATAGGCTGGAGGTGGTGTGTGCTTGAGTGGGGCGCTCTTTCCAAGGGCCGGTGCAGACTTGATGGGCCGAATGGCCTCCTTCTGCACTGTAAATTCAATGATTCTATGATTATGGGATGTTTATCCTGAATTTGGCAAAAGTAGCAGACGTGGTCTTGGGAGGCTCCACAGGCCGAGGCCTTGGAGAAAGTAAAACGACAGCTGCGGTCGTCCAATTTATTGGCCCATTTCGACCCTAAAAAGGAACTCTTCCTGACATGAGATGCTTCCCCTTATGGGGTTGGGCGGTACTCTCACGCCGCTGGAAAGACGGGGCAGAAAGGCCCATTGCTTACACATCCAGGACTCTCTTGGATACCGAATGGAGATATTCTCAAATCGAGAAGGAGGGATAGACAGTTGTGTTTGGTGTAAAAAGTTTCATCAGTACGTCTATGGCAGGCATTTCACAATAGCGACCAACCACAAGCCTTTATTGAAACTTTTTTTGAGAATAAAGGCAATGTCCCCTATTGCTTCTGCCCGAATACAGCGTTGGGCCCTGTTACTTGCAGCTGATGAATATCTCTTCGAGCACCGCTCTGGAACACCAATAGTCAATGTTGATGCCTCGAGTTGCAGCCCCCTGCCCTCAAGCCCGACTCCCATGCCAGTGTTAGAAGAGGTCATGATGACCCTAATTTTTTTTTAAAAACCAGACGTTACCAATGTCCCCAAAGCATAAAGACCTGGACGCAGAAGGACCGACACTGTCACAATTCAAGTATATAATCCTGAACGGCAGAGTCCGAGGACAACCTTCAGACGACAGGAAATCTTACCTGACCCAGAAAGAGGAACTCGGTGTCGAGGACCGCATCATTCTTTGGGGGTCCCGAGTAGTTGTCCCCCACTCAGGGTGCCACCCAATTCTACAGGAGCTGTATAATGACCACCCTGGGGGTCTCCAAAATGAAATTTGTCGCCAGGAGCTGCGTCTGGTCGCCTGGTCTCGACTCAGACATCACAGACTTGGTGAAGCAGTGCAAAACTCCCTCCTTCAGCTTCGCCAACACCCATGGGAGTGGCCAGGCAGGCCATGGGTGCGCGAGCATGTGTGTACTTTGCCGGGCCTTTTACGGGTTCCATGTTTTTGATCCTGGTAGATGCACACTTCAAATGGTTGGAGATACACCGCACGGGCTCCACGACCTTCCACTCTATGATCAAGAAATTAAGACAGAGCTTTTGCACGCATGGAATACCAGAAGTCCAACAATGGCACTGCCTTCACTAGTGCCGAGTTACAAAGCTTCAGACAATCTAGTGGCATCAGGCACATCAGAACAGCACCTCATCACCCGTTGCTGAATGGGGTGGCAGAACAGGCGGTGCAGACCTTGAAAACCAGCATGAAAAATAAACCGACAGCATCCATAGAGACCAAATTGGCATGGTTACGGTTTGATTATAGGACCACTGCTCATGCAACAGGAATCGCCCAGAGGAACTGTTAATGGAACCGCGGCTTCGTAGGAGATTAAACCTCCTATTCTCAAACCGCACGGGGAGGATGGAGTCCCAACAAGAGAATCAGAAGATAAATTATGACTCTGCGAGATCTAAAAGCACATTGAAGACGGGTGATCTGATCTATGTGAGGAACTTTGGAGATGGCTCCAGCTGGGTTCCTGAAGTTACATTGGAGAAAACGGGACCAGCGTCCTACAAAGTGAAAATCCAGGATAAGGTCTTGAGGAAACATCTGGAGCACCTTAGAAGTAGGGATCCTGTCCCCATACAAACCTCAATACCAGCCATAAGGGTGGCCACAGCCAGTGCAGGGCTACCACCTGTCGTGAACCTGGTATCCATCTCCCCCGATAACGAGGATTCAGGTTCCAAGATGGAAGCAGAGGAAACACGTGCTCCGACACCGAGGAGGAATCCGCGCCAGTAACTCTCAGGCGCTCTCTCCGGAAGCAAAGGTCTCTAATGCAGTTCACACCTCCTGATCCAGTTCCACCCTCGACGGACCACAGGAGGATCTCAAAGAGGCGGAAAAGACATCCTCGCTGTGGGAGTTCTGAGGGAGAAACGGATTTGATGGGGGAGGGATTTTATGGTGGCCACGAAGGAATCATCAATGGATCTCCCCAATTCCCCTATTAAGTGGGTGGTTAGGGGCAGGAAATGTAAGGCGGAAGCTTCAAACTCGCTGTTCCAACCCAGCCCGGCATCTCCGTCGGTCCCTGGGCTTGGACGTGTGTATTGAAAGCCATGGCAGCGGCCTTCGTCGTTCTTGCAATAAAGGGCTTTGGTGTTGGAAGACTGGGCTTGGCGAAGTTATTACATTCAGCATCATTCAAAGTGGATAAACCACCAGGTCCAGATTGAACACATCTCAGGCAGCTAAGGGAGGAAACAGCATAGGTGCCGACCATGGTTTCCCAATAATGGACATGGTGCCTAGGCCTGCAACATGAGGGAGGGAGGAATAGTTGGAGCAATAACAGACCAGTCAACCTCACCTCAGTGGCAGATAAATTCTGAGAGCAGATATAAATCATCATTCAGAAAGACGGATTCGTCAGAGACAGTCAGCACAGATTTGTTGAGGCACGTTTGTGTTTAACTAACTTTTGTTTCATTTTTTACAGGATGTGTATATTGCTGGCTAGGCCCAGCATTTATTGCCCATCCCTAATTGCCCCTTGAGAAGGTGGGAGTGAGCTGCCTTCTTGAGCCGCTGCAGTCCGTCTGGTGTAGGTACACCCACAGTGCTGTTAGGGAGGGAGTTCCAGG
The DNA here is from genome assembly GCF_047496885.1 of Scyliorhinus torazame. Lineage (NCBI taxonomy): Eukaryota > Metazoa > Chordata > Chondrichthyes > Carcharhiniformes > Scyliorhinidae > Scyliorhinus > Scyliorhinus torazame. The sequence continues at coordinate 37,576,282 of NC_092738.1, forward strand.
ATTTTGACCCAGTGACCGATATAGTTCCAATGATGAGTGACTTGGAGGGGAACCTCCAGGTGGTGGGGTTCCCAGGTATCTGCTGCTCTTGTCCTTCTAGATGGTAGAGGTCGTGGGTTTGGAAGGTGCTGCCTAAGGAGCCTTGGTGAGTTGCTGCAGTGCATCTTGTAGACGGTACACACGGCTGCTACTGTGCGTCGGTGGTGGAGGGAGTGAATGTTTGTGGAAGGGGGAGCAATCAAGCGGGGCTGCTTTGTCCTGGATGGTGTTGAGCTTCTTGAGTGTTGTTGGAGCTGCGCTCATCCAGGCAAGTGGAGAGTATTCCATCACACTCCTGACTTGTGCCTTGTAGATGGTGGACAGGCTTTGGGGGGTGGGTCCACTCTCCTGCCCTATCCCCGTAGCCCCGCGCATTGACCATGGTCGATCCACCTACCTTGCACATCTTTGGACTGTGGGACGAAACTGGAGCATTCGGTGGAAGGACACGGAGACACGCGCACATACACCCAAAGCCGGAATTGAACCCGGTCCATGGCGCTGTGAGGCAGCAGTGCTAACCACTGTACCATCACGCCATATTTATGATGGATGGAAAGTTGTTAATGAAGCAGCTGAAGATGGCTGGGCCTAGGACACTACCCTGAGGAACTCCTGCAGTGATGTCCTGGAGCTGAGATGATTGACCTCCAACCACCACAACCACCTTCCTTTGTGCTGGGTATGATCCAACCAGTGGAGGGTTCTCCTCACAACCCCCCGCCCCAGTCCTTGATGCCTTACTCAAACAAATGCTGCCTTGATTGAATGGAGGAGTAAACACAGAAGGTTGATAAGGTTACATGTTTGATGTAGTCTGTATGGATTTTAGCAAGCCTTTTGACGAGGCCCCACATGGCAGACAGTTCAGAAAATGAACAGCTTCACGGATAAGTTAGATTCAAAACTGGCTCCAAGGTGGGAAGATTCCAGATTTTATTGACTGAATTTAAATTCCACCAGCTGCGAGGTGGGATTTGAACCCGTGTCCCCTGAGCCTTAGCCTGGGCCTCTGGAATCCTAGTCCAGCGATGTTACCACGACACCACCTTCTGGAAGGACAGTGTAGAATGTGAGCATTCGCAATGCATAGCTACCTCCTAGCACAGACTCTCCCCTGAAGTGGTGATCAGTTTACCAGGAGACCAATCGAATGCAGTGCCCAACATTGAATTGGATAGGCGTCGCCGCTTCGAATATTAGACAAGGCGTTAGCCATGTGCGAGGAATGCTGGAAGAGCGGGATTGAAAATAAAGCATACAGCCTGACCCTGGGTTTGACTGTCGTGGCACTAACCTGGGCAGAAAATTCCATCGCCACACTGCCATCCAATAAGTGCGCGAAGCTTCTTCAACACCACCTCCTCCATCAGCACAAAGACTGGCGCAATCTCATAGGTGTATCTGTGTGAGAGAGAGGGAAGGAGAAAAAGAGAGTGAGAGGAGGAGAAAAAGAGAGAGGAGGAGAAAAAGAGAGCGAGCGAGAGGAGGAGAAAAAGAGAGGGGGAAGAGGGCGAAAGATAAGGGAAGCATTGGGGAAGCAAGGCAACCCCATGAAGAAGGAGTGTTGAAGAAAGAGTGAAGGATCGAGAGACATCATGGGGAAGGGAATAGGGTGTGAGCAGGAGAGAAACAAACAATACAAATCCAGTCTGTTGGATATCTTAAAACTGCAAGTTCAATACTACTTGGCCTAGTTCAGTCACAGACGCAAGTTCAGAACCCAAAGCTACCCATTACACTTCCACATCGACCACCGACAAATGCCACTGTAAGAATCCATGATACTAGCAGCATTTCAATCGAGTGAATTGAATGCCCTGTTATTGAACAGTTCATTGACTAGCACTTTCAATTCCAAAGTGGAAGGGGTTAACATGAGCAAGTAAACCTGCCAAGTCGTAACTTCGTACATCCCCTGACACCCCCGGATTTTTATACCCAAGCCCTGGAGCGGGACTGAACCTGAAACCTTGCACTCAAATGCGAGAGAGAGCTGGCAACTGAGCCCACAATGTTCTGCAATAATAGAATATTTTACATGGCTCCACATCGAAGCAATGGGAATATATGGCCTATGGTAGAATTTAGCATTCAGTTTAGAGAGTGAGAAATGTGGGTCAGAAGCAACTGTGCTACACTTAAATAACAGTAATTCTAAAGGAACGATGGCAGAGTTAGCTGGAGTGGACTGGGAAAGGGGTTTAGCAGGAAAGACGGTTGATCAACAATAGCAGATGTTTATGAAAATAGTTCATGATTCACAGCAAAGAGGTTTCTCGGAAGGGGATAAATCCAAGTAAGTTAAGGATAGTATTAAACTGAAAGAAAAAACCTATAACGTGGCAAAGATTAGTGGTAAATCAGAGCATCGAGAAAGTTTTCAAAACCAATAAGAGATGACCAAAATAAATATAATAAAAGGGTATACTCGCAACTACTTGCAGTAGGGGAGCATTTCGGGAACAGTGACCACAATTCAATAAGTTTTAAAGTGCTGGTGGACAAGGATAAGAGTGGTCGTAGGGTGAATGTGCTAAATTGGGGGAAGGCTAATTATGACAATATTAGGCGGGAACTGAAGAACCTAGATTGGGGGCGGATGTGAGGGTAAATCAACATCTGACATGTGGGAGGCTTTCAAATGTCAGTTGAAAGGAATTCAGGACCGGCATGTTCCTGTGAGGAAGAAGGATAAATACGGCAAATTTAGCGATCCTTGGATAACGAGAGATATTGTAGGCCTCATCAAAAAGAAAAAGGAGGCATTTGTCAGGGCTTGAAGGCTGGGAACAGACAAAGCCTGTGTGGAATATAAGGAAAGTAGGAAGGAACTTAAGCCAGGAAGACTAAAAGGGGTCACAAAATGTCATTGGCAAATAGGGTTAAGAAAAATCCCAAGGCTTTTTACACGTACATAAAAAGCAAGAGGGTAGCCAGGAAAAGGGTTGGCCCACTGAAGGACAGAGGAGGGAATCTATGTGTGGAACCAGAGGAAATGGGTGAGGTACTAAATGAATACTTTGCATCAGTATTCACCAAAGAGAAGGAATTGGTGGATGTTGAGTCTGGAGAAGGGTGTGTATATAGCCTGGGTCACATTGAGATCCAAAAAGACGAGGTGTTGGGCGTCTTGAAAAATATTAAGGTGGATAAGTCCCCAGGGCCTGATGGGATCTACCCCAGAATACTGAAGGAGGCAAGAGAGGAAATTGCTGAGGCCTTGACAGAAATCTTTGGATCCTCACTGTCTTCAGGTGATGTCCCGGAGGACTGGAGAATAGCCAATGTGGTTCCTCTGTTTAAGAAGGGTAGCAAGGATAATCCAGGGAACTACAGGCCGGTGAGCCTTACTTCAGTGGTAGGGAAATTACTGGAGAGAATTCTTCGAGACAGGATCTACTCCCATTTGGAACCAAATGGACGTATTAGCGAGAGGCAGCATGGTTTTGTGAAAGGGAGGTTGTGTCTCACTAACTTGATAGAGTTTTTCGAGGAGGTCACAAAGATGATTGATGCAGGTAGGGCAGTGGATGTTGTCTATATGGACTTCAGTAAGGCCTTTGACAAGGTCCCTCATGGCAGACTGATACAAAAGGTGAAGTCACACGGGATCAGAGGTGAGCTGGCAAGATGGATACAGAACTGGCTCGGTCATAGAAGGCAGAGAGTAGCAATGGAAGGATGCTTTTCTGATTGGAGGACTGTGACTAGTGGTGTTCCACAGGGATCAGTGCTGGGACCTTTGCTGTTCGTAGTATATATAAATGATTTGGAGGAAAATGTAACTGGTCTGATTAGTAAGTTTGCGGATGACACAAAGGTTGGTGGAATTGTGGATAGCCATGAGGACTGTCAGAGGATACAGCAGGATATAGATCGTTTGGAGACTTGGGCGGAGAGATGGCAGATGGAGTTTAATCAGGACAAATGTGAGGTCATTCATTTTGGAAGGTCTAATACAGGTAGGGAATATACAGTGAATGGTAGAACCCTCAAGAGTATTATCAGGCCCGACAAATTGATTAGAATTCTTTAAGGTGGTAACGAGCAGGATAGATAAAGGGGGACCAGTAGATGTCATAGACTTGGATTTCCAAAAAACATTCGATAAGGTACCACACAAAAGGCTACTTCATAAGATAAGAGCCCATGGTGTTGGGGGTTGTATATTAGCATGGAGAGAGGATTGGCTAACTGATAGAAGGCAGAGTTGGGATAAGAGGGGCATTTTCTGGAAGGCAACCTGTAACTCGGGGACTTCCGGTTGTGACCATGGAGTGATTGGTCACATACACGGCTGCTCCTGCTTAAAGTCACAGAAAAGAGCTCTTTTTACACAGAACTGGGTGGAATTTTGATGAAAAGGCGTAGGTGAATGCTAGAGGAGTAGTTTACCCCGGGAGTGGTATGTCTTCTGACCACCAGACCGGCAGAAAACAGTGAGAGATTTGGCTGAAAAGTTGAAACTATCTTGGGCTGTAGCGACAGCCTCTTTCAGCATGCAGGCGGGAAGGGCTGATGCAAGCTGGAAGGCCCCAGATACAGGAACTGATGGCTTTTATCAAGGAGGAATTCCATAAACAGAGGAAAGAAATGCGTGAGGATCATGCAAAGGCCATTGCAGGAGCTGTGGCACCCCTGAAGAGTTCTCTGGAACGGGTGGAGAGGTGTTTGGAGGTGCAGGGGTCACAGTTTTGGGAGATTGAAGGAGTGATCTCAGACCACAGTGATTGTGTGGTGGCTCTGGAGGCGGAGGTGGGGCTCCTAGGAGACCTTTGTAAAACATTGAGGGCAAAGGTGGAGGAGCAGGAGAATGCCTCGAGAAGGCTGAACCTGCGAATAGTGGGCCTGCCTGCAGGAGTGGAAGGTGTGAGTGCCACGAGGTACGTCTCGAGGATGCTGGTAGGGCTGGTGGTGGAAAGGGTGCTGGACAAGACGCCTGAAGTGGACCGAGCGCATAGGTCCCTGAAGCAGAAGCCTAGAGCTGGGGAGCCGCCGCGGGCGGTGATTGAGAGGCTCCACAAATTTGTGGAGAAAGAAAATTCTGCGGTGGGCCAGGGAGAAGCGTACCTGCGACTGGGAGGGACATCGGAGCTGAGTTGGCAAAACGGCGGGCAGGTTTCAACAAGGCCAAGGCGGTGCTGTACCGGCGGCAGATCAGGTTTGGGGTGCTCTACCTGGCGAAATTATGGGTGACGTTCGGAGGCCGGGAGTATTATTTTGAGACCTCAGAAGCGGCAACCTGTAACTAGTGGAGTGCCATAGGGGTCCGTGTTGTGGCTTCAGCTATTTTGGGGTGGCACAGTGGTTAGCACTGCTGCCTCACAGCGCCAGGATCCCAGGTTCAATTCCCCGCTGGGTCACTGTCTGTGTGGAGTTTGCACATTCTCCCAGTGTCTGTGTGGGTTTCTTCCGGGTGCTCCGGTTTCCTCCCACAGTCCAAAGATGTGCGAGTAGGTGGATTGGCCACACTAATATTTCTCCTCAATGTCCAGGGATGTGCAGGTTAGGTTATGGGATTACAGGTAGGGCAAAGTGGACACTTGTAAGTGGGCTCATTCGAAGGGTCGGTGCAGACTCGATGGGCCGAATGGCCTCCTTCTGCACTGTATATTAATGACTTGGATGACACAAAAATAGGTGGGAATGCAAGTGGTGAGGATGACACAGAGTCTACAGAGGGATATGGACAGGTTAGGGAGTGGGCAAAAACTTGGCAGATGGAATAAAATGAAGGAAAATGTGAAGTTCTGCACTTTGGCAGGAAGAATAAAGAAGCTGAATATTATTTAAATGGAGAGAGATTGCAGAAAGCTGCAGCACGGGGGGATCTGGGGGTCCTTGAGTATAAATCACTAAAAGCTACCTTGCAAGTCCAGCAGATAATTGGGAAGGCAAATGGAATATTGGTCTTTATTTCAAAGGGAATGGAGTATAAAAATAGGGATGTCTTGCTAAAACTGTACAAGGCTCTAGTTAGACCAGTTTTGGTCCCCTTATCTAAGGAAAGATAAGACCATAAGACATAGGAGCAGCGGAGTAAGGCCATTCGGCCCATCGAGTCCACTCCACCATTCAATCATGGCTGATTTCAACTCCAATGGGAGATATACTCCCATTGGAGGCAGTCCAGAGAAGGTTCACTAGGTTGATCCCGGGTATTGGGGGATTTTCATAGGAGGGTAAGTAGGGTGGGCCTGGACAGCACTGCTGCCTCACGGCGCTGAGGTCCCAGTTCAACCCCGGCTCTGGGTCACTGGCCGTGTGGAGTTTGCACATTCTCCCCGTGCCTGTGTGGGTCTCACCTCCACAACCCAAAGATGTGCAGGGTAGGTGGACTGGCCGCACTAAATTGCCCCTTAATTGGAAAAAATGAATTGGGTACCCTAAATTTTTTTATTTTTTACAAGAAGGATGGGCCTATACTCATTGGAGTTTAGACGAATGAGAGGCGACCTTATTGAGACATATCACATTCTCAGGGGGCTTGACAGGGTCGATGCTGAGAGGTTGTTTCCCTTTGTGGGAGAGTCTAGAACCAGAGGGCAGAGTCTCAGAGTGAGGGGTCGCCCATTTCAGACAGAAATAAGGAGGAATTTCTTCTCTCAGAGGGGAGTGAATCTGTGGAATTCTTTACCTCAGAGAGCTGTAGAGGCTGGGTCGGTAAGTATGTTCAAGGCTGAGATTTTTAATCAGTGAGGGAATCGAGGGTTATGGGGATAAGAGTGAGGGGATCGAGCGTTATGGGGATAAGAGTGAGGGGATCGAGGGTTATGGGGATAAGAGTGAGGGGATCGAGGGTTATGGGGATAAGAGTGAGGGGATCGAGGGTTATGGGGATAAGAGTGAGGGGATCGAGGGTTATGGGGATGAGTGAGGGGATCGAGGGTTATGGGGATAAGAGTGAGGGAATCGAGGGTTATGGGAATAAGAGTAAGGGGATCGATGGTTATGGGGATAAGAGTGAGGGGATCGAGGGTTATGGGGATAAGAGTGAGGGGATCGAGGGTTATGGGAATAAGAGTGAGCGGATTGAGGGTTATGGGGATAAGAGAGAGGGGATCGAGGGTTATGGGAATAAGAGTGAGGGGATCGAGGGTTATGGGGATAGGAGTGAGGGAATCGAGGGTTATGGGGATAAGAGTGAGGGGATCGAGGGTTATGGGGATAAGAGTGAGGGGATCGAGGGTTATGGGAATAAGAGTGAGGGGATCGAGGGTTATGGGAATAAGAGTGAGGGAATCGAGGGTTATGGGGATAGGAGTGAGGGGATCGAGGGTTATGGGGATAAGAGTGAGGGGATCGAGGGTTATGGGGATAAGAGTGAGGGGATCGAGGGTTATGGGAATAAGAGTGAGGGAATCGAGGGTTATGGGGATAAGAGTGAGGGGATCGAGGGTTATGGGGATAAGAGTGAGGGGATCGAGGGTTATGGGAATAAGAGTGAGGGAATCGAGGGTTATGGGGATAAGAGTGAGGGGATCGAGGGTTATGGGAATAAGAGTGAGGGGATCGAGGGTTATGGGGATAAGAGTGAGGGAATCGAGGGTTATGGGGATAAGAGTGAGGGGATCGAGGGTTATGGGAATAAGAGTGAGGGGATCGAGGGTTATGGGAATAAGAGTGAGGGAATCGAGGGTTATGGGGATAGGAGTGAGGGGATCGAGGGTTATGGGGATAAGAGTGAGGGGATCGAGGGTTATGGGGATAAGAGTGAGGGGATCGAGGGTTATGGGGATAAGAGTGAGGGGATCGAGGGTTATGGGGATAAGAGTGAGGGGATCGAGGGTTATGGGGATAAGAGTGAGGGAATCGAGGGTTATGGGGATAAGAGTGAGGGGATCGAGGGTTATGGGGATAAGAGTGAGGGGATCGAGGGTTATGGGGATAAGAGTGAGGGGATCGAGGGTTATGGGGATAAGAGTGAGGGGATCGAGGGTTATGGGGATAAGAGTGAGGGGATCGAGGGTTATGGGGATAAGAGTGAGGGAATCGAGGGTTATGGGGATAAGAGTGAGGGGATCGAGGGTTATGGGGATAAGAGTGAGGGAATCAAGGGTTATGGGGATAAGAGTGAGGGGATCGAGGGTTATGGGGATAAAGCGGGAAAGTGTAGTTGAGGATTATATCAGGTCGGTCATGATGTCATTGAATGATGGAAAAGACTTGATGGGCCGAATGGCCTACTTCTGCTCCTAGGTCTTATGGCCTCACACTTGTATGAACCCAATAGGAAGGCCAAGAGAATTCACATGCAAATGTGCAGCTTAGTAATCGCAGAAATGTGGAGACACCTCATCTTGTTGATGTTGAAGAGTGGAGGGGGTTGTTGGGGTGGAGAGAAATAGAGCGAGAAGGGGGATAAAAGAGGAATTTAAACCAGGGAAACAAAACAAAAAGAGTTCCGTCTTTTCCGATCAATGGAGCTTTCACAATACCCACTGGATCATCAGTAAATGCTGCTCACTGGCTTGTGTTCAGGGTTTCTGTAATATAACGTCCAACCAAGGAGTGATAATCCTGTCCTGCAAACAGCTGGTTGTAAAATCGAGGGTGAACTGAAGCATAAGAAAACAATGATGTCAGTCAGTCAGACGAAAACAGCCGCTTTAGTCAAATTTTTTAAAAACTGAATCTTGTTGATCACAGCTTCACCTTCACCCGAGGCCCCTAGCTCTGCAACCAGCCCGCCCCCAAAGCCTCTCTCCTTTCATTTAAAATGTTTAAAATTTACCTCATGACTCAGATTTTGATCGCCTATTTGAATACCTTATGACACTCGGGTTCACAATTTGTGAGGGAGATTGGTTGGAGGTTAAGGGTGGGGGCGGGTTGCGGTTGGGTAGTTTGGTTCGTGATGCAGAGCGGCACCAACAGCACGGGTTCTGGATAATTGGTAAGGTGGACTTTCCAATAAGGTGGATGGGTGAGAATATCTGACAAGATTTTAGAAATTGGGTTAACAGCTTCGCAACAAATGTGAAAATGCACAACAGATGTTGTGCTTCTAAACGCTGTGACGCACTAAAACAAAAGAACCAAAGGGCTAGTATGGGCGTTACCCACCCGTTTTGACACTGTATCGGATGATGTCTTGACAACGCTCTAGGAGTTTCTCGGGGGCTTCACCAGCATCAACTAAATCGAGGTCAAGAAGATCCCGCAGTTCTTCCGGTTCCTTCCATTCACAAACCTAGAGACAAGGAAAGCATGGGGTGCCCGCAAAGATAGCAGAGGGAGATGTTACCATTGTTAGTCCCATCTGGTTCATTGACAGTGCGTAGGAATGGGCAATGAATGAGGTTACAGATCTGCTTCTGGCTGACTTCTGAGAGAATGAACACCTGCCCAAACCAATGCAGGATTGGAAGAAGGAAACAAACTGTGGTGGCCATTTTGTATACACCAGTTTCTCCCACAGTCCAGACACCATTCACTTGCATGAGGTCTGTCTGTGTACAAGACTGGGAGGCACTCCAGTCACACAGCATCCGGAGTTGGAAATATATAATTCATTCGCTGTCGCGAGTCAAAATCCTGGAACTCTGTCCCTAACAGCACTGTGGGTGTAACTACACCACACGTACTTCAGTGGCCCAAGGCGGCTCACCACCACCTTCTCAAGGGGCAATTAGAGATGGGCAACGAGCAAGCAAGGCAAAGATCCCAAGATGGAATAATAAAAGATTCCCAACAGTTTGATCACCATTCCAGACAGTAACAGTGAGCAGAGCGTTCCACGCCTCCAAATATTGGGTTGATGTTCAGCAAGGGGACTGGTGTTGCATGTGTGTGGGTGGCCCCACTATTGTAAAGGGTAGTCAAGGCCTCTTTAGCTTTGCTTGCAACCCCCTGTGGAAGGTCCTCAGTAGATTTTTTTTTAAAGTGAGGAAGGTAACGCCAAACACCCTCAACTCCTCTTCAATCGAGCGAAGAATTGTGTGACAATGCAGTTTGCATTTACCACAGGACTGACAGAACAAACCCAGGCAAGAGGCCCCGTGACTGTGTTGGGCAGCACGGTAGCACAAGTGGATAGCACTGTTGCTTCACAGCGCCAGGGTTCCAGGTTCGATTCCCCGCTGGGTCACTGTCTGTGCGGAGTCTGCACATTCTCCCCGTGTCTGCGTGAGTTTCCTCCGGGTGCTCCGGTTTCCCCCCACAGTCCAAAGACGTGCTGGTTAGGTGGATTGGCCATGATAAATTGCCCAATTAGTGACCAAAAAGGTTAGGAGGGGTTATTGGGTTACGGGGATAGGGTGGAAGTGAGGGCTTAAGTGGGTTGGTACAGACTCGAAGGGTCGAATGACCTCCTTCTGCACTGTATATTCTATGTTCTATGTCCTATAAATGCTCAACCCCCAATTTTTTTTTTCTTGAGCGTACATGTTTGCTCACCACGAAATAATGGAAATTGTTCTTACCTTCTCATCGACACTTGTCCCTTTCCTGATGGCTTCTTCAAAAATGATCTGGAATGCATGGTGTACAAATTGTTCGCCTGCTTTAGAGTCACTCAGGGGTCCGTCCAGCAATATTCCGTCTACAATAACAGGACTCTTCCTAGATGGTCCATTGAGCTCTTCTAAATAAACAGAAACACAATCCAAGATGCACTTAGTGCACAAAGCAAGAAAAACCGCAGCTGCCAAGTGCGCAAGTCAATTGAATTAAAGGAAATTTGATGTCACAACAGGACGTCGGATTTTTAACCATCGCCCTGCAAATCATATTTTTGCACATCAGATTTCTTCGACTGCGAGCGACTAACGGCGCAGGAAGGGCAATGCGGCATCTGGGCATTTAGACCACAGGTTGTTCACCATTGGCGGCACGGTAGCATAGTGGTTAGCGCTGTTGCTTCACAGCGCCAGGGTCCCAGGTTCGATTCCCGGCTTGGGTCACTGTCTGTGCGGAGTCTGCACGTTCTCCCCGTGTCTGCGTGGGTTTCCTCCGGGTGCTCCGGTTTCCTCCCACAAGTCCCGAAAGACGTGCTGTTAGGTGAATTGGACATTCTGAATTCTCCCTCTGTGACCCGAACAGGCACCGGAATGTGGCGACTAGGGGATTTTCACAGTAACTTCATTGCAGTGTCAATGTAAGCCTGCTTGTGACACTAATAAAGATTATTATCTCCTTAGCCTTGTCAAACAATCAAAACCAGAGAACAATTTGATTGAATTTTTTGAGATGATCGGGTGTGTAGATGAGGGTAGTGCAGTTGATGTCGTTTATATGGATTTCAGCAAAACCTTTGACAAGATCCCACATGGGATACTTATAAAGCTGGTAAAAGCACATGGGAGCCAGGGTAACTTGGTAAGTTGAATTCTTTACCAGAGTAATTTGCCTCGTGCCACGCCCCGCCTCTCTCTCGTAGCCCTGCAAATTCTTCATCTTAGAATAAATTGTTCAATTCCCTTTGGAAAGCCTCGAGTGACTCTGCCTCTGCCACACTCTCAGGCCGCACATCCCAGACCCTACCCACTCGCTGTGTGACTCTGCCTCCGCCACACTCTCAGGCTGCACATCCCAGATCCTACCCACTCGCTGTGTGACTCTGCCTACGCCACACTCTCAGGCTGCACATCCCAGACCCTACCCACTCGCTGTGTGACTCTGCCTCCGCCACACTCTCAGGCCGCACATCCCAGACCCTACCCACTCGCTGTGTGACTCTGCCTCCGCCACACTCTCAGGCCGCACATCCCAGATCCTACCCACTCGCTGTGTGACTCTGCCTCCGCCACACTCTCAGGCCGCACATCCCAGACCCTACCCACTCGCTGTGTGACTCTGCCTCCGCCACACTCTCAGGCCGCACATCCCAGATCCTACCCACTCGCTGTGTGACTCTGCCTCCGCCACACTCTCAGGCCGCACATCCCAGACCCTACCCACTCGCTGTGTGACTCTGCCTCCGCCACACTCTCAGGCTGCACATCCCAGACCCTACCCACTCGCTGTGTGACTCTGCCTCCGCCACACTCTCAGGCCGCACATCCCAGACCCTACCCACTCGCTGTGTGACTGCCTCCGCCACACTCTCAGGCCGCACATCCCAGACCCTAACCCCTCGCTGTGTGACTCTGCCTCCGCCACACCCTCAGGCCGCACATCCCAGACCCTACCCACTCGCTGTGTTACTCTGCCTCCGCCACACTCTCAGGCCGCACATCTCAGATCCTACCCACTCGCTGTGTGACTCTGCCTCCGCCACACTCTCAGGCCGCACATCCCAGACCCTACCCACTCGCTGTGTGACTCTGCCTCCGTCATACTCTCAGGCTGCACATCCCAGACCCTACCCACTCGCTGTGTGACTCTGCCTCCGCCACACTCTCAGGCTGCACATCCCAGACCCTACCCACTCGCTGTGTGACTCTGCCTCCGCCACACTCTCAGGCCGCACATCCCAGACCCTACCCACTCGCTGTGTGACTGCCTCCGCCACACTCTCAGGCCGCACATCCCAGACCCTAACCCCTCGCTGTGTGACTCTGCCTCCGCCACACCCTCAGGCCGCACATCCCAGACCCTACCCACTCGCTGTGTTACTCTGCCTCCGCCACACTCTCAGGCCGCACATCTCAGATCCTACCCACTCGCTGTGTGACTCTGCCTCCGCCACACTCTCAGGCCGCACATCCCAGACCCTACCCACTCGCTGTGTGACTCTGCCTCCGTCATACTCTCAGGCTGCACATCCCAGACCCTACCCACTCGCTGTGTGACTCTGCCTCCGCCACACTCTCAGGCTGCACATCCCAGACCCTACTCACTCGCTGTGTGACTCTGCCTCCGCCACACTCTCAGGCTGCACATCCCAGACCCTACCCACTCGCTGTGAGACTGCCTCCGCCACACTCTCAGGCCGCACATCCCAGACCCTAACCACTCGCTGTGTGACTCTGCCTCCGCCACATTCTCAGGCCGCACATCCCAGACCCTACCCACTCGCTGTGTGACCCTGCCTCCGCCACACTCTCAGGCTGCACATCCCAGACCCTACCCACTCGCTGTGTGACTCTGCGTCCGCCACACTCTCAGGCCGCACATCCCAGACCCTACCCACTCGCTGTGAGACTGCCTCCGCCACACTCTCAGGCCGCACATCCCAGACCCTAACCACTCACTGTGTGACTCTGCCTCCGCCACACCCTCAGGCCGCACATCCCAGACCCTACCCACTCGCTGTGTGACTCTGCCTCCGCCACATTCTCAGGCCGCACATCCCAGACCCTACCCACTCGCTGTGTGACCCTGCCTCCGCCACACTCTCAGGCTGCACATCCCAGACCCTACCCACTCGCTGTGTGACTCTGCGTCCGCCACACTCTCAGGCCGCACATCCCAGACCCTACCCACTCGCTGTGTGACTCTGCCTCCGCCACACACTCAGGCCGCACATCCCAGACCTACCCACTCGCTGTGTGACTCTGCCTCCGCCACACACTCAGCCCGCACATCCCAGACCTACCCACTCGCTGTGTGACTCTGCCTCCGCCACACTCTCAGGCTGCACATCCCAGACCCGACCCACTCGCTGTGTGACTCTGCCTCCGCCACACTCTCAGGCCGCACATCCCAGACCTACCCACTCGCTGTGTGACTCTGCCTCCGCCACACTCTCAGGCCGCACATCCCAGACCCTAGCCACTCGCTGTGTGACTCTGCCTCCGCCACACACTCAGCCCGCACATCCCAGACCCTACCCACTCGCTGTGTGACTCTGCCTCCGCCACACTCTCAGGGCGCACATCCCAGATCCTACCCACTCGCTGTGTGAAAATGTTTCTCCTCATGTTGTCATCGCTTCTTTCACCAATCACCTTCAATCCGTGTCCCTCTGGTTCCAGAACCTTCCACCAATGGGAACAGTTTCTCCCCATCGACTCTGTCCAGACTCTCTCATGATTTTGAACATCTTGATCAAATCTCCTCTCCGCCTTCTCTCCTCCAAGGAAAACAGTCCCAGATTCTCCAATCTGCCCACAAAGTTCCTCATCCCCAGAACATTCTCCTAAATTTTTTCTTCACTCTCTCTAAAGCCTTCACATCCTTCCCTTGGGTGTGGGGCCCAGAACTGGACACAATGCTCCAGTAGAGGCTGAAGTAGTGTTTTATACAAGTTTAATATTACCTCCTAGCTCTTGTAATCTCTACCCCGATCAACAAAGCCCAGGATACCATATGCTTCATTCACCACACTCTCGATCTGTCCGGCACCTTCAATGATGTATGCACATAGACACCCAGGTCCCTGTACTCCTGCACCTTTTATACTGTCTCCTTGCATTTTGCGTACTAAAATATGTTGCTACTCTTCTTCAAATTTAATCTGCCACTTATTCACCCATTCCACCACCTGTCTATGTCCTTTTGGAACTCTACACTATCCGCCTCAAAAGTTAACAATACTTCCATGTCATCCACAGATTTTGAAATTATACCCAGTACACCGAGGTTTAGGTCAGTGGTAGGCAACCTGCGGCCTGGAGAAGGAGGGCTGGGGGTGACAAGAGGGCTGGGTGGGTAGGTGGAAAGACAGACAGAGAGCGATAACATGAACTCAAGCAGAGAAGCCAAGGATGACAAAAGAAGGAAGATGCTTCCCATGATTTATAAGTCTGCTGGGGAGGTAATTGGACTCTAAAGTCATTCTTGGAGATTGTTTGCTGAAATGCCAGCCCAAATTGATAAATCAATTCACATATTTGTCACAGATAGGCCTGTGTAGTTGTATTGGTTGAATGGTCTTTTACTCATTTTCTCCTCATTCGATGATGTTCTAATTTCTGACATGAAAGCAAAATACTCCAGATGATGGAAATATGAAATAAAAACAGAAAATGCTGGAAAAACGCAGAGGAGACATCGAAACGTTAACTTTTTTTTCCCTCTCTCCACAGATGCTGCCAGACCTGCTGAGTTTTTCCAGCATTTTCTGCTTTTATTTCAAATCTCTGATCATCGAAAGTCACAATTAACGGCTGTCCCACTGACAATGTTGTTGCACCCAGTAACAAGTACAGCGCAGAGTTCGCAGATCATTCGTTTGCGCTGAATTTGTTGGCTCCTGCTGAGTGTCTATAAGGAGAGTGGGGAAATGAAGAGAAGATGGCCTTTGTCATCCACGAATCGGCACGTCCAGGACGAAAGAGAACCGAGAGAGAGAGAGAGAGAGAACCGAGAGAGAGAGAGAACCGCATGAGAGAGAGAGAGAGAGAGAGAGAAAACCGCGAGAGAGAGAGAGAGAAAGAGAACCAAGAGAGAGAGAGAGAGAACCGAGAAAGAGAGAGAGAGAGAGAGAGAGAACCGAGAGAGAGAGAGAGAGAACCGCATGAGAGAGAACCGTGAGAGAGAGAGAACCGAGAGAGAGAGAGAGAGTTCAATGATAGCATCGTCATGGCTTGGTTGCCTTTAAAATCAAATTGCTTGGGCAGTTTTGTCACAGAGCCCAATCCAAGTGTTCTCAACCTCTTTGCTCAAGTTCCTTTCTCACTGTAGGAGAGGCCGGAGATGGGCAGCGCGGTGGCACAGTGGTCAGCACTGCAGCCTCACAGCTCCAGGGTCCCAGGTTCAATTCCAGCCTTGGGTGACTGTGTGGAGTTTGCACATTCTCCCAGTGTGTGCGTGGGTTTCCTCCCACAATCCAAAGATGTGCAGGTTAGGTGAATTGACCATGTTAAATTGTCCCTTAGTGTCCAAAGATGTGCAGGTTAGGTGGATTGGCCATGTTAAATTGTCCCTTAGTGTCCAAAGATGTGCAGGTTAGGTGGATTGGCCATGTTAAATTGTCCCTTAGTGTCCAAAGATGTACAGGTTAGGTGTATTGGCCATGATAAATTGTCCCTTAGTGTCCAAAGATGTGCAGGTTGGGTGGATTGGCCATGTTAAATTGTCCCTTAGTGTCCAAAGATGTGCAGGTTGGGTGGATTGGCCATGTTAAATTGCCCCTTAGTGTCCAAAGATGTGCAGGTTGGGTGGATTGGCCATGTTAAATTGTCCCTTAGTGTCCAAAGATGTACAGGTTAGGTGGATTGGCCATGATAAATTGTCCCTTAGTGTCCAAAGATGTACAGGTTAGGTGAATTGACCATGTTAAATTGTCCCTTAGTGTCCAAAGATGTTCAGGTTAGGTGGATTGGCCATGTTAAATTGTCCCTTAGTGTCCAAAGATGTGCAGGTTAGGTGGATTGGCCATGTTAAATTGTCCCTTAGTGTCCAAAGATGTACAGGTTAGGTGTATTGGCCATGTTAAATTGTCCCTTAGTGTCCAAAGATGTGCAGGTTAGGTGTATTGGCCATGATAAATTGTCCCTTAGTGTCCAAAGATGTGCAGGTTAGGTGGATTGGCCATGTTAAATTGTCCCTTAGTGTCCAAAGATGTGCAGGTTAGGTGGATTGGCCATGTTAAATTGTCCCTTAGTGTCCAAAGATGTACAGGTTAGGTGAATTGACCATGTTAAATTGTCCCTTAGTGTCCAAAGATGTTCAGGTTAGGTGGATTGGCCATGTTAAATTGTCCCTTAGTGTCCAAAGATGTGCAGGTTAGGTGGATTGGCCATGTTAAATTGTCCCTTAGTGTCCAAAGATGTACAGGTTAGGTGTATTGGCCGTGTTAAATTGTCCCTTAGTGTCCAAAGATGTGCAGGTTGGGTGGATTGGCCATGTTAAATTGTCCCTTAGTGTCCAAAGATGTGCAGGTTAGGTGGATTGACCATGTTAAATTGTCCCTTAGTGTCCAAAGATGTGCAGGTTAGGTGAATTGACCATGTTAAATTGTCCCTTAGTGTCCAAAGATGTTCAGGTTAGGTGGGGTTCTGGGGAGAAGGCGGGGCACTAGCCCTATGTAGAGTGCTCTTTCAGAGGGTTGGTGCAGACTTGATGGGCCCAATGGCCTCCTTCTGCACTGGAGAGATTCTATAGATGATTACAAACAAGGCCTGCTCGACATGTTGAGGTAAATTAGACGTTAATTACAAGCCTCAGACAAATGAGCATAGAGGATTATTTATGAGTGACATAAAAAAGTATATTACCATGGGAACTAATCAGGTGATGTGCGCAGACTAAGATAGGCTCCTGTAAATATGTAACCATCCTATTGATAAGACACAGAAATGGTGTTGATTTTCCCCGTTTATTTGCTCGGGCGGGAGTGGAAGTGCGGGTGCGTGCACAGTAACACATTCTCCCTTATATTCTGTATCAAACATCCATGTCTTGCACAAGTGCCTCAGCACTATGAAAAACTGCTGCGAGCATCAATAAATAGCTCAGGTTTCCTTTCATTCCTCCACCTCTCTAAGACTCTCATCAACTTCAAATGGTGAAAACAATAGAAATATTTCCACTTTGGACACAGAGCACGGCTCTCACACTCAATGTTGTGAGCAATCAGCACACACCTCACTTCACTTGTCCTCGCTTTACGTGAGAATCACTTCAGTCACACCGGCAGGAAAAACACTACCCGGACGGAAATCAGCGGAATGTGGCGACCCTGCGCAGGGGCAACGGTCAACAAAATGTCTCGTGGGCCCCACTCAGAACCCACTGCTCTGTCCAATAACCCCTCATGACTTTGAGCACATCAAACGCAAGGGTTCTACCTGTTTGTTTATTCCCTTATTTTCCCGTTCTTTTATTTTTGCCGTTACATTTTTGATCCATGGATGTTTAATGGACCTGTGACTTTAAGGCAAAGCAGGCTGCGCCTTTAATTCAAACAGAAGGATCCAGAAGGCTGTGCTGACTTAGACTGGTGCTCACAGACGGACCGGCACCAATGATAGAAATTGGGCGGAATCAGTGATGATTGATTGATGTGGCTGGTGGCCAATGAATTGGCCCAAAAGGCTGTGTTCTGCCCGGTAACAGGTGGGGATTGGATCCGATCCCACTGGAATGTTTCACAGCTTCAAGGGTTGAGATTTTGGTTTCAGTTTGACTCCTGGTTGCTCAGAGGAAGGACTGGTGTCCTCTCCCTTCTCCGTTGTTCTCCAGAAAGGCTGTGTTTCTGAGCTGGCAGGGAGTCTGGACAAATCTATGTGCAGGAGAACCATTACAGGCTGTGCCAGCAGAATCCAGGACCCACCAACTCTCTCTCCAGAGAAGGCAGAGGCCTGGAAAGAAACCACAAACTTAAAGCAAAGTTTGAGGTAGGGCAAAGGGGCCTCTCCAGGGAAAGCGGAGTGTAATATTGTGTAATCTGAGTGTAAGCTGAGTGAGAGGGGCTGTTTAGCACAGGGCTAAATCACTGGCTTTGAAAGCAGACCAAGGCAGGCCAGCAGCACGGTTCAATTCCCGTACCAGCCTCCCCGAACAGGCGCCGGAATGTGGCGACTAGGGGCTTTTCACAGTAACTTCATTTGAAGCCAACTTGTGACAATAAGCGATTCTCATTCTCATATATTTCTAAACTACAGAGATGATCATCACAGTCTGTAAACCGGAAGTGTGAAGAACCACCATTGGAAGCAAAGACTCTTATCTTTTGACCATTAACCTTATTATTTTTACCCACTCTGTGTTTGTCTGTCTGGTGTGTGTGGGTAGAGGGTGGGACAGTTAAAGGGGGTAGTAGGTTAGCTTGTTATCCAGTTGCAGTGCTCCACGTTGGGCACTATTCCTTGGGCAGCATGGTAACACAGTGGTTAGCACGATTACTTCACAGCGCCAGGGTCCCAGGTTGATTCCCGGCTTGGGTCACTGTCTGTGCGGAGTCTGCACGTCCTCCCCGTGTCTGCGTGGGTTTCCTCCGGGTGCTCCGGTTTCCTCCCACAGTCCAAAGATGTACAGGTTAGGTAATTTGGACATTCTGAATTCTCCCTCAGTGTACCCGAACAGGAATGTGGTGACTAGGGGCTTTTCACAGTAACTTCATTGCAGTGTTAATGTAAGCCTACTTGTGACAATAATAAAGATTATTATTTACTGCATATATCGTTATTCTGGTTATAAATAAACAGTAATTGTGTTTCAACTTACACACCTGGTGACTGTAATTATTGGGTAGCCAGGGACCAAAAATTTTGGGAGTTTTTAAATCAGAATGATTGGTAAATTCACTTGTGACTCTAGGGCCTGTACGGCTGGAATTGACTGTGCACTTGCCCAGGGTGTCGTAACACAAATTTACTCTCAACCTCCTCTTCGACAAGGAAAATGGCCCCAACTTCTCCAATCTATCCACGTCACTGAAGTTAGGCTTTCCTGAAACCATTCTTGTGAATCTTATCTGCACTCTCTCTGGAGCAGTGGTGGCCAGCATGCGCCCCATTTGGGTTTGGAGTGCGATGCACGAGACATTTTGTTGTCTGTAACCCACATGCAGGATTGCCACACTCTGCTGATTTCTGTCGGTGCAGCTTTTTCCTCCTGGTATGACTGAAGTGATACGCACGTGGCACAGTGGCTAGCACTTCTGCCTCACAGCGCCAGGGACCCAGGTTCGATTCCGGCCTTGGGTGACTGTCTGTGTGGATTTGCACTTTCTCCCGGTGTCTGCGTGGGTTTCCTCCGGGTGCTCCGGTTTCCTCCCACAGTCCAAAGATGTGCAGGTTAGGTGGATTGGCCATGCTAAATTGTCCCTTAGTGTCCAAAGATGTGCAGGTTAGGTGGATTGGCCATGTTAAATTGTCCCTTCGTGTCCAAAGATGTGCAGGTTAGGTGGATTGGCCATGATAAATTGCCCCTTAGTGTCCAAAGATGTGCAGGTTAGGTGGATTGGCCATGTTAAATTGTCCCTTCGTGTCCAAAGATGTGCAGGTTAGGTGGATTGGCCATGATAAATTGCCCCTTAGTGTCCAAAGATGTACAGGTTAGGTGGATTGGCCGTGTTAAATTGTCCCTTAGTGTCCAAAGATGTGCAGGTTAGGTGGATTGACCATGATAAATTGTCCCTTAGTGTCTAACGGTTAGGTGGGGTTATGGGGATAGGGTGAGAGAATGGGCCTAGGTAGGATGCTCTTTCAGAGGGTCGGAGCAGACCTAATGGGCTCCTTATGCACTGTATATGGTAACATTCATGGCCAACACAAGAGCCTAACCATTGCTCCTTGACATTCAATGGCATTACCAATGACCACAAACTGAACTGGACCCAGCCATATAAATACTGTGGCTACCAGAGCAGGTCAGAGGCTGGGAATCCTGCGGTGAGTAACACACCTCCTGACTCCCCAACGTCTGCCCACCATCTACACGGCACAAGTCAGGAGTGTGATGGAACACTCTCCTCTTGCCGGGATGAGCGCAGCTCCCACAACACCGGGACAAAGCAGCCCCGCTTGATTGGCACCCCCATCCATGAACATTCACTCCCTCCACCACCGATGCACAGTAGCAGCCGCGTGTACCATCTACAAGATGTACCACAGCAGCAAGTCACCATCGATTTGAGGATGGTGTCGACACAGGGTGGTGAGTTGCTGCCATGGGTCTTGACGTGACCCAACAGGCCGATTGCCGATCCACAGATCTTTGGGCACATGGCTCAGCATGTCCCACAAGGACCAGCGAGCAGGATTGGCCTCCCTTTCCTTCCTCCTCTGCTACCACTCTACCACTCTGCCTCACCGTTAAGGTGTTGTGACTCCGGACTTCTGGTGGCGACTATGGAGTGAAAGGTCGCACATTTGGCAGCTCCCGCTCTTGGTGTTTCTTTTGTGGCTTTTAAGCAGGATTTCTACAGGAATTTTTCAAAATAAAGGAGTAAAATCGAGGGGAGAAGGAGGTGACCCCTAGCTTCTGGAGCTGCGCCCGAGGAAAAATCGGAAAAGGAGAAATCAAAAGTTGGTCGGAAGTGAGGACCAGAGTTCGAGGGAGTCAATGGCAGGGACGTAGGGTCGGACTTCGCCAGCTCAATGGTCGACAGACCAGTTGGTGGACTTCTTGACCGAGAAGTTCACTCAACATCGCAAGGTGTGTGCAGCGGACCTAGCCCGGGCGGTGGACTCGATCAGGGCGGTAGTCGACCGAGTGGAGGAGAGATTGACGACCCAGGGACAGGCGATCCAGAAGCTGGAGGAGCTGGTGGCGGAACGGGAGGAGCAGTCCACCGCGATGGCAGCAGCGATCGGGATGTTACAGGACTAACAGAAACGGCTGCTGGAGAAGGTGGAGGACCTGGAGAACCGTTCTCGGATCCAGATGCGTATGTGGGGAAGATGCTGGAGAAGCCGATAGGGGAGGGTGCGTTCCACAAACAGCTGGAGGTGGACCGGACCCCACAGGGCGCTTATGCGTAAGCCCCAGGGGAGTGAGCCCCGAGGGCGATGGCGGTACGGCTGCATCGGTTCCTAGATAAGGAACGTATCATGAGGTGGGCCAGGCAGACGAAGCGGTGCATGTGGGAAGATGCTGAGATCCGGGTGTACCAGGACTTGGAAGCAGAACTCGCAAAGAGAAGGGCGAGTTTTAATTAAGTCAAGGCGGCCCTGTATGAGAAGCAAATAAAGTTTGGACTGCTTTACCCGGCCCGACTATGGGTGACCTACGAGGGTCAGGAGCTGTACTTTGGCTCGCCGGAGGACGTGGCGGACTTTATGAAGGACAATAATTTGATGGGAAAATAAGGACCTTGTACCTTGACTGTGGAGAACTGAGCTAGGAGTGATGTTTTGCTTTGTAAAAACCTTAAGACTTTTAACTTTTAATTTAATTTGCAATGTTCGAAAAGATGTTTGTGATTCTGCATGTATAATTCTTTTTCTTTTTTCCGGTCTTTTTCATCTGGCTCTGTTTGAAGGTGTGAGAGTAGATAAGATTTTGTTGAGGGAGGAGGGGTCGCACTATGTGCTTGGACCTTGGGAGGGATTGTTTGTTTGTTTTTTGTGCTTTGTGCCATTGTTCTGGGAACTTATGCGCCGGGAGCTGCCAGGCTACTAGCTGGAAGGGCTAGTTCACGGAAGCAAAGTGGGGGGTGAGCTTAAGATCAATGTAGCGGGGGGAGGGGGGGGGGTGGTTAGACTGCTGACGAGGAGGGGACTTTCAAGGAGGTGTTGGAGGAGGGGAGTGGACAACGGTAGCTGCCAGGGGGGCGGGCCAGGTGAGGTGCGGGGCATGGGCTGGCCTAGGAAAGGTCATGGCTGATTGACAGGGGAGAGGGATAGAGTGCCCTCCGACCAGGTTGGTCATGTGGAACGTACGTGGGCTGAATGGGCCGGTCAAAAGGGCCTGTGTGTTTGCATACTTGAGGCGGCTGAAGGCGGACGTGGCCATGTTGCAAGAGACGCACTTGAAGCTGGGAGACCAAGTTAGACTGAAGAAGGGATGGGTCGGGCAGGTGTTTCATTCGGGACTGGACTTTAAAACAAGGGAGGTGGCAATCCAGGTTAATAAAAAGGTGGCATTCGAGGTGGGGAGGATAGAGACAGATTTGGGGTAGATTTATTATGGTTAACAGGAAGCTGGAGGGAATAGCAGTGGTGTTGGTAAATATATACGCCCCACACTGGGATGATGTCTCGTTTGTCAGGAGGGTGCTGGGGAAGATTCCAGACTTGGACTCACACCAGCTGATTATGGGGGGAGATTTTAACGCGGTTTTAGATCTGAGACTAGAGCGGTCGAGTTCCAGGTCGGGAAAGGTGTCAGCAATGGCAAAAGAGCTGCGGGGGTTCATGGAGCGCATGGGAGGGGTGGATCCATGGAGATTCAGGAGGCCAAGGAGCAAGGAGTATTCATTTTACTCCCATGTGCACAAGGTGTATTCCAGGATAGACATTTTCGTACTGGACTAAACGCTGTTAGCTGGGATAGCGGGCACTGAATATTCAGCAATCGTGGTGTCGGATCACGCCCCACACTGGATTGACCTACGAGTAAGCACAGGAAGGACCCAGCGTCTGCAATGGAGGTTAGATGTAGGGCTGCTAATGGAGGATGAGGTCTGTGAGCGGGTGAGGGAGGCCATTCGGGGGGACATAAAGAACAATGACATGGGAGAGACCGCGGCAGGGGTGGTTTGGGAAGCATTGAAGGCGGTTATTGTAGTAATCTCTGTATGTGCATGTACACAAGGGGTTAATGTGTAATCAGTAGCACCACATGATCACTAGAGGGCAGGACCAACAGGGGTATAAAAGGCAACCACATTGTGCCTCCCTCAGTCTCTCTCTCTCTCGGGTGCACTGTGACCAGGACAATATCAGATTAGTTCAGATGGCTAGTGGAGTTACGTATAGTTACCGTAGTTAGATCTTGTTAACCTTATCACTAGTGTCAAAGTTAAAGTAAAGAACTCATGCAATTATTGTTATAGTTACTCAATAAACCTTTTGTTACTACTGGACAAGTTCGAGACTTCTTCATCGAGATTCAGAAGACCTCATCATTAACCAAGGATTGAGTAGCACATGTTACCCACCACACAGATAACAAAACAGTTATCAGAGGGGAATTTATTTTGATTCGGGCCCAGAGGGAGAAGACTGAATGGGCGGAGTTGGACAGGCTGGTAGGTGAAATCTTACAGGTGGACAGGAGATATGTGGAGTCTCCGGATGAGGAGCTCCTGAAGGAGCGTCAGAGATTCCAAATGGAATTTGGGCTCCTGTCCACAGGCAAGGCAGAGGCGCAGTTGAGGAGGGTGAAGGGGGTGGTGTACGAATATGGGGAGAAAGCTAGCACATCAGCTGAGGAAACGGGACGGCAAGGGAAACTGGGAAGGTAAAGGATATGAGGGGGAAGGTGGTGGTGGACCCGGGGGCGGTAAATGATGCGTTTCGTGAATTCTATTGTTGACTTTATAAATCGGAACCCCCCAACCGGGGAGGAGGGTATGAAGCGATTTCTGGTTGGGGGGGGGGCTAAAGTTCCCGGAGGTAGATGAGGAGCTGGTGGAAGGCCTGGGGGGCCCCATTGGGCTCGGGGAGGTGATAGACGGATTGGGGGGGGGGGGGCAAAGCAATCGGGTAAGGCCCCGGGACCTGATGGATACCCGGTGGAGTTCTACAAAATGTTTTCTGGGTTACTGGGGCTGCTCCTGGTTCAGGCTTTTAATGAGTCTAAGAGTTGGGAATGCTACCCCCAACGTTATCACAAGCATCGATCTCTCTCATTTTGAAGCGGGTGGAGTGGAAGTACCTATGGGATATTCTAGGCAGGTTCGGGTTTGGGCAGGGATTTGTGGATTGCGTCTGGTTGCTATACCAGGCCCCGGTGGCGAATGTAAGAACCAACCCAGTCCCGTCAGAATATTTTAATCTTTGTAGGGGGACAAGACAGGGGTGCCCACTCTCCCCACTACTGTTTGCCCTGGCCATAGAGCCCTTGGCAATGGCCCTTGGGTCATCGAATGTCTGGCGGGGGATAGTGAGAGGGGGGTGGAGCACAGGGTCTCACTCTACGCGGACGATTTACTGCTTTATATCAGACCAGTTGGGGGGATGGCTGGAATTATGGAGACACTGGAAGAATTTGGGCGGTTTTCAGGCTACAAGTTAAACATGGGAAAGAGCGAGGTGTTTGCGATTCAGGTACGGGGGCAGGAAAGGAGACTGGGAGGAGCTTTAGGTATCTGGGGATTCGGGTGGCTAAGGATTGGGGACAGCTCCACAAGTTAAATCTGGGTCAAGCGGTCGATCAGATGAAAAGGGACTTCCGCAGGTGGGACATGCTCCCGCTGTCACTGGCGGTGAGGGGACAGGCGACGAAGGTGACAGTCCTCCCAAGGCTAATGTTCTTTTTTCAATGTCTCCCGATTTTTGTCCCGAAGGCCTGTTTTAGGAAACTGAATGTGGCGATCTCGGGTTTTGCGTGGGCTGGTAAAACCCCCGAGGGTGAAGAAGGCACTCCTGGAACGGGGTCGCGGGGAGGGGGCTTATTACTGGACGGCCAGCATATCGATGGTCAGGAAGTGGGTAGTGGGGGAGGGGTCGGTTTGGGAGCGAGTAGAGGCGGCATCTTGTAAGGGCACGAGCTTGGAGGCTTTATTAACGGGCCCCTGCCGTTCTCGCCGGCTCGGTATACTCCACAAGCCCGGTGGTGATGGCAATGGAGACAGCACATGGGATTGGAGGGGGTGTCAGTGTGGTCGCCGATCTGTGACAATCACCGTTTTGTTCCGGGGGAGCTGGATGGGGGCTTTAGGAGGCGGCAGCGGGCAGGGATTGAGAGATTTGAGGATGTCTTCATTCAGGAGGGTTTCCCGAGCCTGGAGGCATTAGAGGAGGAGTTTGAGCTGCCGGGTGGGAACGGGTTTCGGTACCTACAGGTGCGGGACTTTGTCCAGAGGCAGGTTCCAAGTAATGTCAAAAACGGGAGTTGGGGAAGGGAGGGTCTCGGAGATATACAAGGAACTGTTAGAGTGGGAAAGAGTCCCTATCGGGGAGGTGAAGAGGAAGCGGAGCTGGGAGGAGAGTTGGAAATCAAATTATGGGAAAAGGCTTTGAAGAGAGTTAATTCATCCTCGTCTGGTGCCAGACTTAGCCTGATCCAGTTCAAGGTGCTTCATAGGGCTCATATGACGGTGGCCCGGATGAGCAGGTTTTTTAAGGAACTGGAGGATAGGTGCGGACGCTGTGGGGGAACCCCGGCGAATATGTTCTGGGCGTGTCCCAAGTCGAGGGGATTCTGGCAGGGATTTACGGACGTCATGTCAGAGGTCCTGGAAGGGAGGGTGACTCCGAGTCCGGAAATGGCAATATTTGGGGTATCGGAAGATCCGGGGGCCGGTGGGGGGGGGGGGGGGGGGGGGGGAGGGGGGAGGCCGAGGCCGAGGTTCTGGCCTTGTCCTCCCTGGTGGTCCGGAGATGGATTTTGCTGGGATGGAGGGACTCGGAAAGTCAGGAGTGTGGGTCAGCGACATGGCAGGGTTTCTCAGCCTGGAAAAGATTAAGTTCGCCTCGAGAGGATCAATTCAGGGGCTCGCCCGGAGGTGGCAGCCGTTCATCGATCTCTTCAAGGAAAATTGGACGTCAGCAGTAAGGAGGGGGGTGGGGGGGGGGGGGGAATGGGAGGCATGGTAGTGTAAGACGAGGGCAGGGAACCTAGTATACGGGTAATCAAGAGTTAGGGTGTGTGGGGGGGGGGGGGGTTCGTAGAGTATGTTATTTTAATGTTGTTCCGTGTCGGCCCGCACGGTTGTTTACAAAATGTTAAATTGTTAAAACTGAGAAAATTACAAATGCCTCAATAAAATATTTTCTAAAAAAAAAGATGTGACTCCGAATGTGAAGCAGCTTGATAGACAAGTCACCGCCACTTTGAACTAGGAGCAGCTCCTCCCAGCCAGTAATGTCAATGCTGCCACACGAGTTTGAAAATAGGAATCCATTGAGTTCCTACAGTTCTAAAGGTGGCCATTCAGCCCATCGAGTCTGCACTGACTCTCTGAAAGAGCACCCAACCTATCCCTGTCCTATCCCTGTAATCCCACCTAACCTGCACATCTTTGGACACTAAGGGACAATTTAACATGGCCAATCCACCTAACCTGTACATCTTTGGACACTAAGGGACAATTTAACATGGCCAATCCACCTAACCTGCACATCTTTGGACACTAAGGGGCAATTTATCATGGCCAAGCCACCTAACCTGCACATCTTTGGACACTAAGAGACAATTTATCATGGCCAATCCATCTAACCTGCACATCTTTGGACACTAAGGGGCAATTTAGCATGGCCAATCCACCTAACCTGCACATCTTTGGACACTAAGGGACAATTTAACACGGCCAATCCACCTAACCTGTACATCTTTGGACACTAAGGGACAATTTAACATGGCCAATCCACCTAACCTGCACATCTTTGGACACTAAGGGACAATTTATCATGGACAATCCACCTAACCTGTACATCTTTGGACACTAAGGGACAATTTAGCATGGCCAATCCACCTAACCTGCACATCTTTGGACACTAAGGACAATTTAACATGGTCATTCCACCTACCCTGCACATCTTTGGACACTAAGGACAATTTAACATGGTCATTCCACCTACCCTGCACATCTTTGGACACTAAGGGGCAATTAAACCTGCACATCTTTGGACTGTGGGAGGAAGCCGGAGCACCCGAAGGAAACCCACACAGGCGCGGAGAAAACGTGCAGTCTTCGCACAGACAGTCACCCGAAGACGCAATTGAACTCAGGTCCCTGGCGCTGTGAGGCAGCAGTGCTAACCACTGTGCCACCGTGACGATGATGTACTTTAACGATCTACGAATCAAGCAGGAACAATGGTTTCTCAAGACTGCACACATCACACATGACTAGTGATCCCATTTATTTGAAACAAAGTGTAGCCTTTCATTGCTGAACTGCCACACTCGAAACAAAGAAACACGAGCCATCGGCCAGAAAGCCATGTCAATTTTGAAAGCTCTCTAAATCCACCAGCAATGTACAAGAATCACACCGTTGTAAAACCTGCATCAAACTTTGGGAGGGATGGGTCGTGAGCACTTTGACTTAATATAACTAGGCTTCACCAGCTAAAATACCAGCGGTATTGGGCTGCACCTTGGGCAAGTTGTCGTGATCCTCTGGAACTCACATGTGTGCAGTCAGTAGCCACTGGCACCCAGTCTGGCAATGTGGGCTTCTTCTCATTCATGCCAAGTTGTTCCCACGTGGAGCAGCAGCAGAGTCTGTAAATCCTGCTTGTGAAGTGGGTAACACGTTGTCAAATGGTGTTAAATTTGGATAAATACAGTGGGAGGGCCAAAACAGCCAAGATACACTTACTACTCAAAGGGAGAACTGAAGAGACGTTGAGAGCATGGGAGTGTCCCTTTAAGAAAAGTTTTGTCTTATCAAATGGCTTCAGTGATGTCATTGTGTGGGTGGAGCTGGGCTGTGGCTCTGGGTTTTACTTTCGTTTCAGTTTGGGCTGTTTTGTGGCTCTGAGTTTTTCTGCTTTCGTTTACACTTTTGGAAGCTGGATTCAGAAGTCTGGCCTTGTTAAAAGCTGGTTCCAGATCACTTGAAAAGAAATAACTGCTTTCTGGAAAGAATTCAAGCCTGATGGTCTGAAAGACAGTAAGAGTGCCACATGCTGGGCCGCACCTTTGAAAAGGATTTTCTGGTTTATGGAGTTTTCTAAACCCTGGCCCATAACAAATGGGTTTTGATGCCATCACGCACTGATCACGGAAGATTCAGGACTAATGCAGTGAAGCTGATGGTAGAATTCCATATAACTCAAAAGTCCACCATTTTGTCACCAACTGTGGCAGCATACACTTTTCCATGCACATCTGGAGCTATAGATAGCAAATGGGAAAGGCTCCCAATTTCTTTCCATCACAAGGCTGACCAGGAATATCTCCCACACTTGCCCCCTGCCATTGGTGTGTTGGGAAGATTTACAAGTTGATAATCAACCTGTTTGGCTGCGTTATGAATGACCAAATCTGGAAGTGGGCCTTGAAGCCAGATCTGGCTCGGCGACGGGAACTCGAACCACCGCACCGCCAAATTTCCTGTCGATGTTGTGCAAGAAGCGTCTCATCATGAGGTGTGGGGAAAGCTTGACTGATGAGCTGGTCTTTTCCTGCCTTTTTGTTTGGTGTGTTTGCCCGGCACAGGATGTGTGGGGGCACAATGGAGGGGGGAGCATTGGAGAAGTGAGGATTTTGGGACTTCACCACATCCCCCTTATTGTAGCCGAGTAGTACCAGAGCACACGAGCTTCTGATGTAAAAATGAGACGTCGATTAACTAAGCCAAGCTGATGCTCTTTTGGGAATCAGGTGATTGAGGAACATTGGAACAGGAGGAGGCCATTCAGCCCCTCGAACCTGCTCTGCCAACGAGATCATTTTTGTTTTCTAAAGGATATTTCTGTCTGGAACCATATTTGACAGGAGACTTGTTTCATTATCAAATGTAGCCCAATTTAACATGTTTGACGCTCTTGTATACTACTGCTGATATAATCAGCAGCCTGAATGTTGACTTATTCTGACATGTTTGGGATGAAGACAAGGGAACACGACTGAAATGGGATTTTTCAGGCAGTCAGATTTTTGTTGTTTCACGGGATGTGGGCTGTCCTTGGCTAGACCAGCATTTATTATCCATCCCTAATTGCCCCTTCGAGGGGGCGGTTGGAATTCTATGGATTTAATATTTGTGATCATGGTGTAATTGAGTTAGTGATTAAATTGATGAGTGGACACTGCATCTGGGGTGGCTACTATGAGGTCAAGCTAAGAATTTATATAATCCAGGATAGAGGTCACACTGCCAAAACTAACCAGAAACATCTGTGGATACGGACATGATTGATTTAAACTTCGCAAAGTCTGCAGAACTTGTAAAAACAACTGAACTCTCAAAAAAAAATGTATTCAAGGGATCTGGGCGTTGCTGGCTAGGCCAGCATTCATTGACCATCCCTAATTGCCCCTTGAGAAGGTGGTGGTGGTGAGCTGCCTTCTTCGACTGCTGCAGTTGCGGGATTTTGACCCAGTGACAGTGAAAGAACAACAATATATTTCCAAGTCAGACTTGGAGGGGAGCCTCCAGGTGGTGGGGTCCTTCCAGGTGGTGGGGTCCCTAGGTATCTGCTGCTCTTGTCCTTCTAGATGGTAGAGGTCGTGGGTGTGGAAGGTGCTGCCGAAGGAGCCTTGGTGAGTTACTGCAGTGCATCTTGTAGATGTACACACGGCTGCTACTGTGCGTCGGCGATGGAGGAGATTGCGACTGTTTAAGGTAGTGGATGGTGTGCCAATCAATTGTCCTGGATGGTGTCAACCTTATTGGAGCTCACAGTGGTTAGAACTGCTGCTTCATGGCACCGAGGTCCCAGGTTCAATCCCAGCTCTGGATCACTGTCCGTGTGGAGTTTGCACATTCTCCCCGTGTCTGCGTGGGTTTCGCCCCCACAACCCAAAGATGTGAAGGGCAGATGGATTGGCCATGCTAAATTGCCCCTTAATTGGAAAAAAATTAATTGGGTACACTAAATTTATAGAAAAAAAAACCTTGTTGGAGCTGCGCTCATCCAGGCAATTGGAGAGTATTCCATCACACTCCTGACTTGTGCCTTGTAGATGGTGGACAGGCTTTGGGGGGTCAGGAGGTGAGTTACTCTCCGCACGATTCCCAGCCTCTGACCTGCTCTGGTAGCCACAGTATTAATGTGGCTGGGTTCAGTTCAGTTTCTGGTCAATGGTAACCCCCAGGATGGTAATGCCATTGAATGTGTCATGGGGTGGTGGTTAGATCCTCTCTTGTCGGAGATGGTCATTGTCTGGCACTTGTGTGGCGTGAATGTAACTTGCCACTTGTCAGCCCGAGCCTGGATATTGGGTGAAAATTGTGGACTGCCCTTACCTAACGAACACCAAATGGACTGCAGGAGTTCAAGAACGCAGCTCACCATCACCGTCTCAAAGGCCACATGGGGATGGGCAACTTCCTTACTAACAAAAACCTAACAGACCAGTTTTAGTGAGGGCTGTTCATGTGTTGTCAATGAGCTAACCCTAGAATTTCTGATTTAAAAGCAGGAGAAAGGGAGGGGAGGGGGGGATTTTACCAGAATTTGGTAAAGTATCACGCCCGCACAAACCAGTTTCCCCACACAGGACCACGCCTGGCCCAGCCTGTGTCGACAAGGTTTCAGCATTCCGTG